>NW_010526867.1:0-29820 GCF_000687285.1 Phaethon lepturus
GAAGAGTACACCTGTCTAAGCCACGAGGAGGATTAAAAGAAGTATGAAAGGTTTGGACAGAGCAAGTTCAGTATATGTGGGATGCTTTTAGGATAGGCACAATACTTTTCTCATTTTTATCCTTGCTCTTCTTCCTCCAATTTCCAACCTCCCTCCGCCTTCTTATGCTTGTCTGAGAAATTCCCTGTTTGTCCACTGAAGTCAACAGTAGGCTACTCTACCTGGTGAGAAAATGGGAAGAGTGATGAAGGAGTACCAGCAGGGCTAAACATGGGGTTCAGTATCAGCTGTCCTTTTAAACAGAAGTTTGGGCTGAGAAAAGAAAAGCATAACATTGCCTGAAAACTTCAGAATTAAAATGTGATGTTTTTTGATGAAAATAAAAGACAATAATTTTCTAGTTATGTGGGTAGAAGATTGGTAATCTTATCAATAACACATAATTCAACTTTTTTTGTGAATGTAACTAGACGAACGGTTTAAAAAACATATATAGGAGTTTTTTTGTAAACTTAGCCTTTTGCTTGTTATAGAGCTATGATGTATTTTTTGTTCTTGCTCATGAATGTAATACTGAAGAGCTGTTACACAGTTTTCACCAACTCCTTGGTGTGTTCTTTATGCTGTAACAAATGAAGAAAATGTCCTGATTTCAATTAACAAGGATATCTACCTATCTGATCCTCTGGAGGTATTCTCTATTGTCTATTGTAAACACGCTTTTCCGCTGACTTATGTCCTTGGAAAAGCTGACAGAAACTACTTCAGCTAATATCTGTATGACCATGAAAACTTCAAAGGCCTCTCTTCTGCATGTTTCCATCAGGTAGAAAGAAGTAATCTGTTAGGGGAATAGGCATGGATTTGGCAGCCCAAGAAAGGCAAGCTTGCAAAAGCTCCATGTCCCCAAATCGAACCAGTTTGAGGCTAAGCATATATTCCCAGTAGGCACAAACACACATGTACGCCACAGATACACATATGTACATGGCTGGTAACACAGATCAATACAGACATAAACAGTGAGCACTCACCCGAACACAGACAACCTCAATGGTTCCCCTCACTGGCTGAGCAGTGTGAAGGTCCACTGGTAAAAATATATACATACATACTTACAGCATGACTCACTCCAGCACCTGGGCTCAGAACCTCAGTCTTCCCAGTACTTGTCCCTGGATCCCAGTCTCCCCAGTTGCTGGCACCTGGGCATACGATTGTCAGAGGCAGCAGCCCCACTCCAGATGCTGGTACAGACTGCCTCATTCAACCCCACACATGCACATTCACAATTGCAGGGCTCACTGGAACCTCCCTGTTCCCTGATAGCCAGCCCTATTAATCTCAATCTTAGAGACACAGACCCCTCACTCCTGCACACCCCCAGACTCTGCAGTGTCTCTGGCCAGGACTCCTATGGTCCCATTGATAGCCAGCTCCTCCTGTGGTCTCACTCTCAGAGTCACCCTTGGCTCGCAGGTCATTTGGTCTGCTTCCCACCTAGTCTGATTTGATATTCCGTAGCTGGACTTGGTCTGGCTAGGATGGAGTTAACTTTCTTCGTAGCAGCCTGTAAGGTCCTGTGCTTTGCACTTGTGGCTAAAACAGTGTTGATAACACACCTATGTTTTAGCAATAGCTGAAGAGTGCTTACACATTCATAGAATCATAGAATCATAGAATCATAGAACAGTTTGGGTTGGAAGGGTAATTTAAAGGTCATCTAGTCCAACCCCCCTGCAGTGAGCACAGACATTCCCAACTAGATCAGGTTGCTCAGAGCCCTGTCCAATCTGACCTTTCATGTTTCTAGGGATGGGGCATCTACTACCTCTCTGGGCATCCTATTCCAGTGACTCACCCCCCTCATTGTGAAAGAATTTTCCTTATATTTAGTCTGAATCTATTTTATTTTAAAACCATTACCCCTTGTCCTCTCGCTACAGGCCCTGATAAAAAGTCTGTCCCTGTCTTTCTTTTATAAGACCCCTTGAAGCACTGGAAGGCTGCAAGAAGGTCTCCCTGGAACCTTCTTGTCCAGGCTCAACAACCCCAACTCTGTCAGCCTTTCCTCATAGGAGAGGTGCTCCATCCTTGTGATCATTTTTGTGGACCTCCTGTGGACCTGCTCCAACAGGTCCATGTCTTTCCTGTGCTGAGGACTCCAGAGCTGGATGCAGGACTCCAGGTGGGGTCTCATTAGAGCAGAGGAGAGGGGCAGAGTCACCTCCCTCAACCTGCTGGCCACACTTCTTTGGATGCAGCCCAGGAGACAGTTGGCCTTCTGGGTTACAAGCGTACACAGCCAGCTCATGTTCAACTTTCATCCACCGTTACTCCCAAGTCCTTTTCAGCAGAGCTGCTCTCAATCCCTTCATCCCTCAGCCTGTATTGATACCGTGGGTTGCCCTGGCCCAGGTGTCGGACAATGTCAAGGCTTTCTGTCCCCTTCCCCACCAAAAGCTAATCGGCTGTTGGTGGGCAAGAGGTTGGGTGGGAACACAAGTCTGATAGAAACTGACCAGCGGGATACTCCATACATATGATGCCATGTTCAGCAATAAAGAGCTTAAGGAAAGAAGGGGGAAGGGGAGACTTTTGACTTCCCAAGTAACCATTAGGTGTGCTGAGGCCCTACTTTCCAAGATGTGGCTGTACATCTGCCTGCTGATGGGAAGCAGTGAATTAATTCCTCTTATTTTGCTTACACACACAGCTTTTGCTTTCCCTGTTAAACTGTCATTATCTCAGTCCACAAGTCTTCTCACCTTCCTTCAATTTCCTCTTCATCCTGTGGGAGAGGAGAGTGAGATATGGGCAGGGTGGATGTTCAGCTGCTGGCCAGGTTCAACCCACCACACTAGCACTCACAAACTCCTCTGAACATCTATACTTGCTTCAGCTGCTGTACTCACAGGCCCCTGTGACCTGAGGTCCCACTCCAGCTGCTCACACTCAGACCCCCATATAAACATGCACAGAAGAGAGTCCCTCATCCAGGGAAAGGGAGTTTAATAAGAAGATAGGACAGACTGCACTGACCCCATGCAGACAAGTTTACCCAGCAACAAAATGTTTACATGCTGCAGAGAAATTTAACAAGCAACAAACTGTTTATGTGTGACAAATTATTTCTGTCCCCTCATACCTCTATTTTCCCATGCTTGTTCCTCCTCAGATCAACTAGAACCACCCCTTTCCCTGCCTTTGGCTCTTCCTCTAAACATCCCATAAGAAGTCCTGTGTGATCCCAAAATACTCATTCCCTGAACCCATAACGTGTCCTGTACTGCTAGGTAGTGAACCCACTCGGTCCAAAGGGTGCTCTGGTGTTCACCTATCAGGTTTCACCCCTGAACATTCAGTCTGAGGGTCTCCTGGGATAGCCCTGGGAGGCGCCCAGATAGACTATCTGTTCCTCTGAGTCTTTAATTTGGATTCCCCACATTTGCCATTGTACTGCTGTGATCTTCTGTAGAAATGGGCTTTTTGATGGGATGATGGCTCCTGTGATGGGCCTCGGAGTAGTCTGGCAGGGTATTATTTGGGACCTCACCTACCGTTGTCTCTTTCTGATCATTTGTGCATGTGCAGATGAGCTTTTATCACATAACCTAACACAATCCAATTGTAGCAAGTGGATTCAAGTCTTTTGGGGTTTATTCCTTTTTTATTGTCCCTAGGGTACTCTTTCTATTATAATGCAATTAAGCAATATAAGTTTCAGGGGCCTTTATCAAGACCAAAGCAGAAAAAAGAACTATTAGATTAAGTAACACAGGCCCTGCCCAAAGCAGCACCTGAGTGAATTGCAGACTACTGTCAATTCTCTTAACTAAATATGATCAATTGGAAAGGGAGAGTGTTCCACTGTCTCCACTGGAATACATTTCCTTCTGGATTACTGTTCAATTAATTAACCTGCCAGATACTAATTACCCATTGGGCTATAAATTCTGTGTATTTTTTGTTATTATTTTGCATTGAAATGGATCACACATATAGTATAACGCATAGCATCTGTACAAGATCATCATGTATACATCATTACACAATCCATGTATTATGAACTCAAACAATTGTACAAATACACAGGCTAGAATTTTTAAAATAACATGCCACCATTTTTCAGGAAGTTCTAGATAATGTTGGCTAGGGTTGTAGGAAAATATTTGCTCTGAGACATTTTGATCTATTTTTGACACCACTGTGACACAAACTTAAGGAATTATGTGAAAGGCAGATTTAGGTTACACACAAAACCAGAAATCCCTCCTAGCAGTAAGAATAGTGAAACACTCAAACAGATCATCTAGAGCTGGTGTCTGATCCCCATCACTGGAAGTTTTTAAGAACAAACAGATAAAAGCAACCATCCAGAAAACATTGGTACAGTCGCTACTGACTTTGAGCAGAAATAAGCCAGTCAATCTGTCAAGACCTATTCCTATCCTCTTTTCGTCAGAAAATGGTATTTTTATGATCCTTAAAGTTGTACCATCATTTCACCAACCAGTGACTGTAACAAAATATTGGAAATGGACTCCCTGAATTCTTGTAAGAGGAAATGACATTACAGTTTGGATAGAACTTGAGATTTATTTCCATGTGAAATGGCAAACATGCTAGACTGGTCCATCAAGGATTTAATTTGCTTTAGAAATTTCAATCGATCAACTGAGTCTTTGTCCCCAAAAGGACTTCAGCTTCAGTAACTGAATTTAGATACTGAGAAAAACTGGATACTCCTTTTGTGCAGATACATTTTCCTCTCTTTGTAGGATGCCTCTCCAAAGAACTAAGAGATAACAACTTCTACACCATCATCATCTGGTGATATTTACCACCTAACAACAGTAAAAGAAGAACCAAAATAACCTAAAAGTTAACACTTCTACTCCCATGTTGAACTCTTCTGTTAGAACATTCCCTGATGATTAACTCAGTCTCAAGTTACAGATCATAGGTTTGTGGAAATGCTTCTGTCTAAGGTTGGATCACCCTTTAGGTGGTTATTACTGATAATGCTGGCAAGTCTGAAGGTGTGGGAGAGGATGTTTATATATGTAGTGCTATTTATTACAATCAGTTAAAGAGAGAAGCTTTCACAAATGTTAAATAGTTACAAAAAGGTACTGGTGTCTGAAAGTTAATAAATATATTGATTAATACTGATGATTTCTTTTTTTCCCAAGAACAGTAGAAACAAAATTGCATTTACTAGACTAAATATAGTTTCACTCAGGGAGGCTTAGTATAACAAGGACTGCAGCTGGGTATGGAGCTGTCATGCTGCTGTTGTGCATAGTGTGAAATCACTTCTCTTCTGTTGATATTTTATCATCTACATACAAGAGAACACTATCACCCCAGGAGAAGCTCTGTTTGTCTGTGGATGAACTGCTTCTGGAAAGAGATGACATTGTGTCTTGGTGAAATATGCAGGTATCCTTTTGTAAGATCAGTTTCTGAATCCTGAATATAGGGAGATAGTTTTGGTAACAAAGCATCTAATGTCTGCCAAGGAAGGGACTTCAAGCAGAACTGTTCCCAACATATCCCTGTTGGGTATATTTCGGCTGGCCTCTTGTTGTTCTGAAACGTGTTCCTTAGGCACTGGGTGTCGAGCATAGGTGTTTAATTTAATGCTGGAGATTGTGCTCCAAGGGGCAATTGTGGACTTCAGCCACTAGTGCAGCAACATCCAGAGTCTTCACTGAACTTGTGCTTCTACAATAAGGGAACAAAAGGTTAAATGAAATGTAGTGGCAACTATATAAAATAGAAATAGAGATAATATTTAGTATACAACATACAATATAGAGTGTAAAGTACATGGTATGTAATGTGTAATATATAATGTGTAATGTGTAATATATAATATGTATGAAAAGGAAGTGTACTGGGAGAATGCTGGATTCACATCAATTAACAATGACATCCTTTTCTTTTCCCTTCCGTCTTCTGTGGCTCCTTGTAGTGTCTTTGAAAATTAGAGCCATAATTTTCCTACATTTCCTCAGAACACACCAACTGATTAAGAAAGAAAAAACATAGTCCTTTGGGATTTGTGCTTTGTATGCATGGGAAATCCTTAAATGAGGTGCTTCAGGCTGTGTTTGATTTTCTGTGCTTGCAAAGAGGTGTTTAGTCATTTGTGTTTGGCCAGCAGGGACCAGGTTTTTTGTGTGCAAATGCATCCTTATATACGCAGATGAATGTATGTGTATGGTAGGCCTTTATTTCTCCAGTGATTTTGTCTGACTTGTTTGAAAGCATGTACATCATTCGTCTTACTTGTCTTTCTTGCTTTCAAAAATGGACATTTTAAAAAAATACAAACCCCCCAAAACCAGTGCATTTAAATCAGTTCAGCATTAAAAAATCATGGCTTCTAGTTAATTATTAATTATTGAGAGGAAAGACAACATGCAGTAGCCTCAGGCTTGACAAGCTGTCAAGAATGCCTGCTAAGACTGCCAGCCTCACCAAGCTCCTGGGTAGTCACCACATTAAACACAGAAAGTTAAATGACATTTCCTGGAACCTGGGGAATAGCAATTGGATATAAAAGAAACCTTTTTAAAAAAAAACTTTAGTATCCTTTATTGTTTCTTATTCTTGGCAAAAGATAGAAGACAATGGAAAATCTATTAAGCAGACAGCGGCACATAAGTAATGGAACAGCTAATAGGTTCCTACAACAACACGTGGAGAAAACTGTTTGGAAAGCCAATTATCACAAAGGGGTAAACTCCTTCGTCATTAATATATTTTCTATAAGTATAAAAGGTAAAGTGACTGAAAACAAATAAGAACAGAAATCAGAGGGGTGCAGAACAGCATGCAGAACCGTCATTACTTTAGTTTACAGTGGAAGGTAATTTTAGCTGGCCATTTACCACGTGTCACAAATGAGTAATTTAGACCACTTAAAGAATTGCCGCCAAAGACATCAGAAAGCAAATGATTTTAACACAAATTTGTAAAAAGGTGCGACTTACTCAACAGAATTCGATGGCAAAGTTCACCCTATTACTTATATAACATGAAAAGGTATACAAAGAGAGACCTAGTTACAACTATATTGCAAGGATTTGCTTGTGGATCGAATCGGGTTAATGTGGCTTATACGTATATCGAGGAGAGAAAATAGGGGACACCCTCCCGTTGGGTCATGAGGTTCAGAGTGGACCAAAATCCACCCCTAGTCCTAGACTTGGTCAATGGTTTATGACTAAGATTAGGTAAGGAAAGTAAAGAAATGCCCTCCTGTTGAGTCACGAGGTTCAGAGTGGACCCCCTTGCTTTCTAAACTCTTTCTCAAAGAGGAGTCTAGGTGCGACTGAATCCAATCCTAGTCCCAGACTTGGTCAGTGATTTACGACTAAAGGGATTGGGTATCAGAGATTCTGGTGTAGTGATATATGTTGTGCTTGGTGTCACTTTAGGATGGCAACAGTCTAATACAAAATAACAGCAATTAAATTCACTAACATTATTGAGATAAATCACAATATCAAATCATAAATTTAGCAACACAATCAACCTAAAACTTACTAAGATTATAAATCACAGTACTAAGATCAGATACATAAATAGGCAAAAGAGATAGATATGTACAAAGGTACCTTTCAAATATCCCCCTCGAATTCAATCAGGTACTCACATCGAATGCTTTACATGGCTCAACAGATGCACAGCCGAGCCCCTGACCTGATCACAAACTTGAGGGTTCATGGACTCTGAGAGGCATCCTACTCAGAGGGAGTTGCTGGTCGCGGCCCGTTGCGTTCCAGGAGAGCTCGAAGTGTATCACTTGGGACCACTGTTTATCGGACTGGGAGATGATTGACTTTAGGCATTAGTAAATTTCCATCCTTGACACAAATCATTTGCCGGTAATTGCTAGAATTCTCGTCAAGTCATAATTGGACAAAAATGTGTTCCAGGGCTATCAGAGGAGCAATACTCCCACTACTGTTAGTCCCGAGATGGTCAGTACCACTCTCTACCTTAGCTACGCAGGAGTGCTTGGCACAGCCAAGGAACTCTCAGCCACCAAACTCTCTGCTCCAAGGCCAAGGCTTATTCAAGAGCTCCAGGTGCAAGGAGGTAGAAGAAATGTACCACCACACCATGCAATTAGGTTTTATTAACCCCATGAACAAGGAAAAGGGCTGCATCATGGAAGTCTTTGAGCTGTTGTAGTGTTTCATGCACCCTACCAAAATGGTCTTAAAATATTACAAGATTATGAACAGTTAGTGAAAGAGAAATTTTTTCTTAGAAATCATAATACAAGTAATCCTTGTGAAGAAAAATATATATCCTGTGAATCTCTTTGAAAGGAAAAGCATATTAAAAGAGAAAGCAACACCGTGATACCTGCCATGTTTAAACACCCCTAATGAAAAAAATTTAGTAAACCTTCTGAAAACGTATTTCTCCTGGGGACTTCTCAGGTTAACTATTGAAATAATGTTAGTAGTAGAAGTAGGCAAATCCATTTGAATTGAAAAGATTGTTCTTCAGTTAAAAACACACGTTAAAACAATCTTTTGATGCACCACATTCTTAAGGAATTAATAAAAAAACATACAGATATTTTGAAACTTTCGAATAATATTCAGAACTCTTGAAATCATTATAGGTAAAAGTATTATCTTAAACCAGGCTTTACAGAATAGTGGAATTTCTCTGGCGGAGATCTCAGACTTGCAAACCCTTTCCTGAATGAAAAAGAAGAAAGTGGTATTTTTTCACCCTAGCTATATATGTATTCAAAGAAAGAGCTTTAAAACCTGTTTCTAAAGTACAATGTCCATGTAAATTTGATTATAACCTAATTTTCCACAGTCTGAATGGCAGTCAAAATATTTCAACATTAATTGATGAAAGATCAGAGATGGTAATTTTTGTATGACCAATTTTACATTAGATAATTATATTCAGAAAGAACTAATGTGGTGATCACTGTACATTGCCATGGTTAAATGTCTTGTTGGGAAATTATGTTTACTGGTGGACTATTACAGAATAAACTTTCCCTATACAAGTTTCTAACATAAATGAAATCTCTATTGTTAGTTTCAGTGGGATCATGCCTTTAATTTATATACTGAAAAGTTGAAAAAAATATACTGGGGGAATGCTGTAGAAGAAGTCAGTATGTGCCACCTTCATTAGTCTAGAAATTTCCACCCTGTACCAAGAATGTATCTGAAAACTGAAAATATTCTAACCCATAAAACGCAAGTTTTTCTTCTACATTTCTTTGATACACTCCAAAAACATTGTCATGAAAAAAAAGCAATACAAAAAGAACATAAGTAAGTCTGGGAATGAACATGTGATATGTTTATTATATGTGCAATGTTATAAAAAAGATAAACTAGTTGAACAATCTCAGTAAAAACAATTATATACATCCAAAACCAATTTTCAGTTCAACATAAAATAAATGATCAAAAGAATAACATTTCATAAAAGCCCTAGAAAAATTATAGAATATATTCTTCAAGAAATTCAAGAGTAAAGAACAGCTTTTTTTAGGTAGTGTGTTAGTATTTAAAAATAAGGAGCATAAACATCAAACCACCATGGCCTGTATTTTTTTATTATGGATGACTTATTAGATATGTTTTCTGTAGTGTATCATAATATATATACACAGAATAGTCAATAAGAGGCCAGATTCAGCAGTGCAACTAATTCTGGTCCAGTAGGATTTTGACATGCAAAGTACTGTGTGGTATTGCCCCCACCCCATCATTGCTGAAATATTTCGTCATGTTTCTGTGCCCTCCTGAAAGGCACATACATTGTCATGGTACAATACACACGTATCTGTAAGCTAACGGATGGTCATTTCAAATTAAATAATGAATCTGAGTGGATCTTTACTTTGCCACAAAAGATTTACTATGGGGTGCACATAATTTTTCCCAGTCTGTCTTTGTCTCTTTATTGTTTAGAAATGTTGTAAATTTTCTGTTCCCTAGGGAATTCCTGTTTTGTTTCAAAGGCAGCCCTCAGCCTTCAGCACTTTTTAACCTCTCCCAGAACCATTCAGGCTACATCTATGAAGCATGTGCAGGACTACTCTTTCTGGCACTGTGGCCGATTGGCTTGAAAGAGCCTATGTCCCCACTAATAAAGTCTTACACTGCAGAACAAGGAGCCTGTATCCAAACTACATCCTGGGAATGATCCTACTGCCATGCAAACTCATAAGCCACAGCCAAGAATCCTTTGGCACAGGACAAAATCATGCCAGAGACTAAGTTAAAAATTTAACAGTATAAGCGATTATGTTTCAGTACCTGGGAACATTGCCTGGCATTGTTTAATTTTCTAGTATGGTAATAACTTCAGAGTTTTCATAGGATACAATTAGACAAGGCTGAAGAGCGTAGGTCCTCAAAGATATTTATAGATCTAGCTTCAATTTCTTTCAATGAATTGCTTTAGAAAATGGACCAAAGTGCACAGAATAAGCACATACACCTCTGCAGATTGGTGTAGTTTCAAGTCCTGTTTAGTGTGGAAGCAGCTTCCTGGAATTCTGGACAATCTACACACACAACATGCACTGGTGTACATCAGCTGTCTGTTAATCCTTGCTAATTTTGGTTTGCTTTTTATGCAGCCTCCACTTGGACAAATGAAAATATTTCTGTGAAAACATCTCACACTCTTGAAAGCTTATGTCAAACAAATGATGATAACTTATGTCACGAGCTAGAATGTTAGATTTATCTGCCATTTGGAAAATACTGCAAGAAACTAAAGCAACTATGTTCAAAAGCACAATCCTCCCTGACCAGCAGATTTTAAGTGTCTAAAGATGGCTGGCTACTGTTTAGATAGAAGTATAAATTACATGAGGGCAAACTATTGCTGCCACACACAGGCATTTGAGACCAGCAGTAATGTAGAGGGCTGTGCTTTCAACTGCATGATGCGTGCCCTGTTTTCTGTGTGGACAGCGGTGTCTTGAAAATCTCTCTCAACGAATTTCCTCACTATCACTCTGTTGTGGCTGGCTGGACCTGCCAACTGAGATTACTTCTTATGTTCTGTCTTTGTCTCACCTTCTGGCTGTTGTTCTTCTCCCTAGGCATTTCTGTTTTGATTCTTTGTTTTGTAAGAAGCTTTAGCAGTAACTCTAGCACATTAAGCTACAAAAAAAACCCCAACCCTGTGCTCAGCATACACTAAGGGTTTGAATAAAACCCACAAAAGCAAATAGATCCACAGCAAGGCTTCACTGTATGTGTATCTGAAATTACTTATAAGGTGGAAATTAATGTTGTGCCTGCATAAAACTTATTATTATACTATACAGCATTCATACACATGTATGTATTCATAGAGACATACATAGGCAGGTCAATCCTGGAATATCTGATATAGAGGAGACACTCACTGAATAGATCATCCGGACTCCAATGTGTTTCCTCCAGTGGATTTACTGTTACTGAGAGGCCATTGATGTTGTTGCTATTACTGAGTATGTGAAGGCTTATATTCTGTGATTTCCCAGGTTTTAAAGTTTGTACTAAAAGTTTTCTGTCACTAAAAACACTGATTTAGGTCTCTTCTCCAACAGATGCTTCCTTTCATAAAACCCGTAGAAATTTCAGGTCTATATTTTGTAATTAAAAGGAGGTTCTGGGAATAAGTTCAAGTATTATATCCCTGATTAGTTAAATATTAGCTCCCTCAAAGGCTCTGGTTTACAATGCTCCAACTAGATCTCCCTGATATACAGTCCTACTCTTGATGAGGTTATTGGTTATAAACACTGTATACATGTGTCAGGGCCACTTGGTCTTACAGCAAGGGATTGAATTCTAGCCCTTTATTTAGCTGTATAAAAAAAAAGACATCACCATGGTCAGATTTGGCATAGATTGATAATCAGTTAAAAACATTACTACAGACAACTGGCAGACAAATACAGAAACATATGCACTCAAACATCTAGAAAATCTTCTTGTACCATCATTAAATTACGCAACCAGGACAAAAGCTTATTACTGAAGGAACAGTATTGTTATTATAATATATATTAATATATATTATTATCAATATTGCTGTCACATGCAAAGTATCTTTAGTTCATGTGAGAGATGTGATCCCGAAATAAATGTAAGAAGAAAACTTTCAGAGGGCATGGTAGAAAAAGAAAAAAAAAACATTTAACAACTTTTTAAGAAAAGCAGCACATTTCTTTTCAAAGATCTTCCCTGAAGATTTAGTTGTTTCCACTTAGTGATTATCTGGCTAATCCATTAACTCACTTTATGTGCAGAGGGGGAGGGCAAAATTCCATTCCTATTTTTTTTAATTTGTTAATCTAATGTAGGTTTCATCTCACTAACTTTAGAGCATCTAAAAGTCATTCATTTCAGTCTACAGTCATCACATAGATTCTTTCTAGAATCAATGGAAAGGAATTGGCATCACCACAGTGTGATTAATCTGTTCTAAAATCAGTGTCTAAAATAGGTGGAAGAATCACGGCTCTGGAGGTGCCTGCTTTTCTATATCATCTATAAAGACACCTCCAGTAAGTCACTAACAATAGACATCAAACTCTGAAAATCTTACGTTTAAAGCTGACCTCTAATTCCATCTCAACTGATTTTTCTCGTAACAAACCATGATTACGTGAATGGTATTTCCACCAATGACTAGGATAAAGTGTTCTTTGTTTCAGCATCACAAATCATTCAGTTTCCCATTCTGCAATTCTGACCTACAAAGAATCATGCTTTATTTGTAGTGGAGAATGATGCTCGGCATTGAGGAAGGTGGAAGAGCTTGATGCGAAGTTACTAAGTCCTTGTAGAGGAAGCTGAAGCATTTACCTGCCAGAAATCCTTTTTCACTGTTCAACTGCACTTTACTGATTGGTAAGTACTTGCATTTCCTGATTGCTTTTGATTCAGATTGCCACACACAGGATGATTTCTTCCTTTTTCTTTTCTGATACATCTGATGGGTTTTTTATAATGTTCTGCTGGCCTTTTTTGCCTTGTGTTCAGCTTCAGTTTTGTGAGTTCATCTATGGCATGCCCAGATCACATACATGATACTATCTGTCCCATACTATACAGAATACCTTAAATTCAGGTTTCTTTCCAAAATTCTTCTCATTGTGATACTTGCAGTTTCTGTATTACTGTTCTACACTTGCAACTTTTGGGACACTACATGTAAACTCTGTCTCTCATTTTTTTGTTAGTAACACAAGCACTTTTTTTCCCCTTTACAATACATGAGAAATTCCTGATATTTGCACATTATTTTGAGCATGAAAAGTGAGAAAGCGAGTGTCTGATTAGAAAAATCCTTCAGCATCTCTCCTTGTTCAAGGTGTGGAAAGCATACCTACTACATTTGCTTAACCTCTTAACACTTCTTTCACTGTGCAAGAGATTATATCTGTTTATCTCATTTCACATGGGATCGTTTTCTGATCTGCTAGCTACATCTAATACCTCAGGCAGTTTGCTTCACCTTTCTGTCCATATACATAGCTTGCAGTTCATACTTAAATCCTTCGTAAATTATTTCTGAGCTCATTTATCAGCTTTATGGTAAATTGTACTAAATTAGCTTGTGGTGAGTGCAAAATAGAGTTTTATATATTTACATATTTGATGCTGTGCAGTTCATATATTATTTAAGCTTTTACTGCTTTGGAAGGTTTTCTTTTTTAATGGAGCCATTAGAGGCTGCAGTCCTCTTAAATTCATTTGATCATCCAGAATTTCTTATTCCAGCTGCTCTGTGGTCAGCCTACTCATAAAAGCAAGATGGTTTCATTTTTCTAGAAATAAGGATCAGTGTCGTACCCCTGAGTCCCCTCCTCCTCAGGGTACTGCTGTGTGGGTTCGACACCAAACTAGAGATGGTGTTGCTGGTAGCCATGAAAGAGCGGTCTACAAGGTGCTTCACTGGGGACTTCCACAAGTATCTCTGTATTGTGGTTTAACCTGGCAGTCAGCTAAACACCACACAGTATTTCACTGACTCCCGCTTCCCCAGCAGGATGGAGAAGAGAACTGGGGAAAAAAAAGTAAAACCTGTAGGTTGAGATAAAGTTTAATAGGCCAGAAAAGGAAGGAAAACAAAAAATGATAAAAGGATGTACAAAACAAGTGATGCACAATGCAATTGCTCACCACCCTCTGACCGACGCCCAGCCCCTTCCTGAGCAGTGCCCTCCCCAGCCAACCCCCCCAGTTTCTATACTGAGCATGATGCCATATGGTATGGAATATGCCTTTGGCCAGCCTGGGTCAGCTGTGCTGGCTGTGCCCCCTCGCAGGTTCCTGTGCACCCCCAGCCCGCTCGCTGGCAGGGCAGTGTAAGAAGCTGAACAGTCCTTGACTGCTCGGCAATAACTCAAAACATCAGCTCGTTATTAACATTATTTTCATCCCAAATCCAGAACACAGCACTATATCAGCTACTAGGAAGAAAATTAATTCCATCCCAGCCAAAACCAGGACACAATCCTAGGAAGCCTCAGAGGGGCTCTGCTCTCCTTCCCTGGGAGAAGTTTTTAAGCTGAGGCTTCTGCACTCAGTGCACACCTGACCTCCTGCCCCTGCCACGTCACAGCCATTACTTTGCTCAGCCACGGCCTGATCTCCCACCTGCAGGCCCATGTCCTGGCTTGGCCTTGTCCTGTCCCCATCCCCAGGGAGGTGCCAGATGCTCAGAGCTAAAGCTACCCCAGTGCCCCCAGCTGCCCTGCTTCTGCCTGGGGTGGTGGGTCAGCCCTGGCTGCCAGGCCCTGCCCTTGTCAGACTGCATGCGGACACCCCCTCCCGGCCTTGCCTCCCTCAAGGAGCCTCCAGCCTGCGCACTGCCATGGCAGGCAGATCCCTAAAGTGAGCACAGCCATGTCCTGGCCCATCCCACCTGTTGTGGGTAGTCAAGATAATCTCTCTTGCAACACTATATGCGTCAAAACAGAGCAGACACCCTGTAACAGGCTTTGAAGAGAGTCCTGAATACCTGAGCCATCCAAAAGTTAAAAACTTGAAGATAAGGCAAAAGTAAAGAAAGTGCAGAAAAATTATTTGCTCTTAGTCAGAGTCATTAGAAAAGACAGGACTTTTAGAAGAACTAAATAAAAGACTTCAGCCTAAACATCTTTTAATTTTTTTACTAATTTCAGGATTTTGTAGTTCAACTCGCTTTGCTTCAGTGATTCACTTCATTCTTAATGGTTCACTGAGCTAGGAAAATAATAGACTGTACAATAAATGTTCCTCATGTGTTGTACCGATTTCATGCATGGGGATGATTTTGATGAAAAGTACTGCTTATGAAGGGAATCAATAGGCAGTAATAGCCTTATCCGGGCCAGGTACATGGAATAAAGAGGCTACACAGGCTTTTCCAAGCAGATCTGCCAATATATCTCTATTACTTACAGCAACTTGACTCTTCCGGTCCAAAACATGCTGGAAGGAGAGTTAGGGATCAATTTCTGATTGCTAAACTGCCAAATACAATCTAAATTTTAGAAACCACCCTGTGAACAAATCTGACCCTTGGCATCTTTAAGAGTCTGCTCAGGTAGGTGACTGAGCTGCATTTTTCATATTTTGTGAAACTATTAATTGAAGCTGCACTAGTCTATGTTTTCTTTTTTTCCCCCACTTATTCTGAATATTTACAATTGATATGTATACTATGTTTGTGTTTCTGTGTATGTATATTTGTATAAATATGCATATACATAGCTTTTTGTATAGGAAAGTAATTGGCACAAACAATGTGAAGTATGATTGACACTTGGTAGATGTATAATCATACCAAACCATTGCATTCATATGTCTGTCTTTGAACTTGTAAAAGTATTTTGGAACAACTGTTACATCATGAGCAATAGTAGAAATGTTACATCAGAAGTGATAGTAACACTCAAGTGAAGTATGGATAGAAGAAGAACTGTTGCTTTTCTGACTGGTGAGAACATGATATTTTTTTCCAGGGAATATGGAATCACAACTGTGTGCTGACGGTTAAGGTGGAGTACTTAGTTTTGCAGCAACCAAACTCTTTAAAATGAGAGAGATCTTGGAAATAGAAATGGATGAAAATCCTTACAAAGAAGAAATGTGTGGCATTCTATTTTGCTATTTTTCTTTTTTGTACTTGATTATATTGTGAGAGGGAGGCACTTTCATTTCAAGATATTTCAATCAGACATCTTTGTGGTAAGCCCAATGGCTTAACTAACATCCTTGCATTGTGTCAGATGATGGCTTGATGCACAAAGAAGACCAAGCAGAATGGAGAGTGTATGGATATAGAAAAGGAATCAGGCTTGCCCTTCTCATTCCAGCCACTTGAATGGGGTCATTTCTAACACATTGTCAATCAGAAAAACATCTGTCTGTCACAACCTTTGTTAAGAACTTCTAATGAACTACATACATTGTGGCAATTTCTATGTATGTATGTTCGGAATAAATAATTCCAAAATTAAATCACAAACAACTATACAATGAAACTTATTTGTATTCAGAACTAGTCTGAATCCCAATTTTATCAAACTATATGGCCTAAAAGTTTACTAATTGAAGGAATACATGGAAAAAAGCCTACTGGTAAACTAGAATCACAGCCAGAATGATCCCTGTTATGTTATCATTTCCCTATGTCCACTTCAAAATCTATTATCAGATTTAATAAGCTGCAAATTGTACTATAATAAAGTTTTTGAGTATTTGGATTTTGGTTGTTTCTTTTTTTAACTTTCAAGTTTCTTTAAAGCTAAGAAAGAAATTTTTTAAAATTATTTTTAGGCAAATCACAAGCCTTCCATATCATGCAGAGAGGTAATGTAAAATGAGGCACTGATCTGGCATGAAGCTTGTATGTAGAATTGTGTGTGGCATGCCAACAAAAAGTCATCCCATAATGATATAAGGGAGATGGTAAAAGTTGGGGCACCTTCTTGTAAACATGTGTTAGGAAGTGTGACTTCGGCATATTGGATTATAGCGTAGAAGGGCCTGAAACTTGAAGATCTTCTGAGATTATGGTGACAACATTTAAAATGTGGTGCAGGGAAATGGTATCTTCCTTATAAACAGGCAATAGTGTGTGTCAAAGCTAGAAAAGGCACCATGATCTCCCACCTCAATATACACTGCGGCCAAAAGAGAATGAGAGCTCATTTTTCATGTCTTCCCACAAGTAATATTCATAGGCTAGTCAGGGTAGAAGTTTGGTCTATAAGCAACTAAAATGAAATGGCAATGAATCATAAAAGTAGGCTTCCAAATTATAAGCAACTGATTATTTGACATAAAGTAAGGTCATTGCATGGTGGGCAAGCAAGACACAAGAGACATAAATTCCTCTCAAGAAGCCAAAAGCAATATAGAAAGAGAAGAAATACTGAGCCAGTTGCTAGTCTTCTAACAAGTAGGAAGAGCAAATATAGAAAATCATAGGTGTCTGAAAGTCAAGAGCTAGGCAAACAGGGGTAATGACCAGGAATCACCAGAAGCACCACCTTATCTTCACACTACTTAACTCCTTATACTTAGATTATTTGCAATCCTTTTCTAGAAATTACTCACATGAACATGCAAGGTGGTTCAAAAGGCATCAACCTAATTAGGAGAGGTGAGACAGAGCAAAAGAATGGGACTGGAATCTTGCAGTGCGCTGCTATAGGATTTCTTAACACTTAAACATTTTGAAGATTATGAAGTGATCCAAAAAACATTTTGTGCAATCGTCGCTTGGGACAACACATTAAAAGCATATTATAATATTTTTCAAATTTAAGAATATTTTCAAAACCACCACTGTGAATTGGATGCATTAGTACAAGTTCAAATTGCATTGTGAATTCATTAGACCATTTTTATTACAGTGTGGTTTTTGTTTGTTTTAAAAAAAAGCAGTGGTTAGTGACATACAGTTTTGAGAGGAGGTTTTCTTAGCTTATTGGGCTTTAATAAAGAACGTTTAACACAGTAGTGCTAGAGACTGCAAAAGGCCATAAGGTATAAAAAATACACATTTTTAACACTGAAGGTACTATCCTAATTTCTTGATTCAAATAAACTTTTTGAATACCAACCTGAAACTGGATATATATATTGATTTAAGGTTGAGATCTGTCTATCCTGAAGTAACTATTTCAGTCCCCAAAGTCTACAGAGAGAAGTTGATTCCTTGAGGGGTCTCTAAAGGGAGATCATGTTTACCTAAGTTTAGGTACCCAGGTTCAAGGACTGACAAGATAAATGTGAATACAATTAACTTAATTTATGGTGCTTCTGGTCAGAAGCCTTCAGGAGTTAGATTACTGATTTATTTCAATTTCTAATTATAGAAGTATCACTATTCATATCAAGTCTAGGATTATAATGTTCAGTTAATATGCTCTTACTGCAGTACTAAAATGCTGAACAGAAAGGGAAGATTAAATTTGTGTGGATCAAACAGAAAACTGAAATCTACAGTAACAGGATTTATATAAACTGCCACTTTTATGCTTTTTAAACTTTGTATAACACTGACCTCATGGGAATGTAAAACACACCATTAAACACTCAAAACTTACTGGCAGTTAATGATTTGAAGGCATCCTGCTTTACCATGGAAATTGTGAATTTCCAATTTCTTTTTAGTGCAGCTGAATTTTCACTCTTTTTTGTCTTAGATAGACACTTCTGTTAGAAGTATAATTCTAAAAATCTTAAGTTTATTATAATTTATTTTTTCATATGATTTTAAGAGCTTAATAAATCAAATAATAGTTTCACTTCTTACTTGGGACTGTATTTTTTCAGAGAAGACAATATTGCCTATTTTTGGTATTGTGTAAAATTCAAAGTATTGTACCATTAAACTTGCTTGGTGTCACAATGTGGATGAAACAATAAATGCCTTTAGACACAAGTGAAACAATTAGCAACACCAATGAAAAATCATAGTGTTTAGTGACAACAGGATTTTTATTTTTTTCTAAAAGTTGAAAGGAGATGTCAGTAGTCAGAGCTGTTCTGAAAATACTGACATTTAAAGTATCTTCAAAATTAGAATGCTGTTCTGAGTAATTTGTTAAGTTATTTACACATTTCACAATAAAGGTCTTCCTTTTTGAAAGGAAAATACAGCTTGTTAACCAAAAGGTTAATGATTTACCATATAGCCACAACAGCTATTATTCTGTAGCCTTGAAAATAGCAATAGTTTCATGTTTGTTTGTTTGCTTGTTTTTAACTTGACAAACATACACCTTTGTTCGTAGAAGAACAACGAAGCTGTTGAAGGATCTAGAGTACAAGCTTTATGAGGAGCGGCTGAGGGAACTGAGGTTGTTTAGCCTGGAGAAAAGGAGGCTTACAGGAGACCTCATCACTCTTTACAACTACCTGAAAGGAGGGTGTAGCAAGGTGAGTGTTGGTCTCTTTTACCAAGTAACAAGCAATGGAATAGGAGGAAACAGCCTCAAATTGTGCCAGGGGAGGTTTAGATTGGATATGAGGAAAAATATCTTCACTGAAAGCGTTGTCAAGCATTGGAACCGGCTTCCCAGGAAAGTCATGGAGTCACCACCCTTGGAGGTATTTAAAAGATGTGTAGGTGTGGTGCTTAGGGACATGGTTTAGTGGTGGACTTGACAATATTACATTAATAGTTGGACTTGGTCTTAAAGCTCTTTTCCAACCTAAATGATTTTATGATTCTATAAAGTTGAAGTCAGAGTAACATTAAACAGTATGATTTGGAGAAGAGAAAAAAAAGATCACATATTCTGATTTGTCGATATATTGCAAACAGCCAACACCAGGGTAGATTTCTGATGTAAACCCCATTAAATACATAATCACCTGTAATACACAACAGCTGCATTTTCTTGTCTTCAGTATTGAAAAGTTGGACATAAGACTACATATTGTTGGCATGCATATCAGAAAAATATGACATCACAAAATTCTGGAGGAAAAATCTTCATTAAAAAAAGAATCCTGCAGCTTCAAAACAACTCTGTGTTAGAGGTACCTGATTGGAACAGCCAAGAATTAACAACAGTTTAAATAGATCAGTTGCAAACAGAGAAGATGCATTCATCTCTCAACTTCAACTCTCTCCGAAGTTAGGAATTAAGCCTTCACTAGTGATCCAACTTTATGATCTGCAGGGCATCTCCACTTTGATGTGAAGGGAGGATGAACTAGTATTGCTGCAGATGTGCCTGTACCATTAAAAGGCTTTCTCACTGGTAAAAACTTCTTGTCTTGCCTTTTTTTTTTTTCATTTACTACTTTTAATATGCCTGTTATTAGTGACATGAAAGGATGCAAATACATCAGAAAACTAAAAGTAATCCTCAATCCTCAGAACACTCAAGTGTTAAGTCAGATGCCTAGCAGTAACTATTTTACTGCAAAGGCAGTGCTTAACTATTGGAACAGTTTGTATTGAAGAGAGAGATTATTCAGAGATCTCCACAGAATTTGTCTTTAGAGTAGTCACATGAGAAGGGGTGTACTCACATAAATGCGGACAAAAAAATTTAACTCAGCTGAAAAGGGGAAGATCCTGTTCCTACATTCCATCACATACCCTCCCTGTGCCTAATCTTATAATCATGAATTTTCCCACTTGTGAAAGTTTCTGTTGCTCATCAGTCACTCCCCGGAACTGCTTGGTTTCCTTACAACAGAAAAAAGTAATGTAGAAAACTAGTAGATAAGTTGTTTGCTATTTTGATGACTCATGTAAAAGGAACTAATTTTTTGGATAAAAGAAGTAAGATCACTACAGCAGTTTTCCTCATAAATAGTTTTTGGGAGATATCATCTTTCAAGACCTATAGAATTGAAAGTTCTGCAAATGAGCAATTGGTAGTCCAAAATTGTATGTTATGGGTGTTGTAAATTGATCTGTATGAAAAGTAAAGCATGTGGACAGAGTACGTATTTGCAACAAATTTATTTTGCATAGTTTGCTTAGTATTGGGATGTTGTTCCAATACATTCGTAATCACTCCTATATTTATAAAACTCACATTTTCTATTGATTGTACTGGCATGTCACAACACTACTCATGTAAAACGTTGTACTTTCAATCAGTTGCAGGATTCATGTTCTTAGAAATTATTAAAATATTCTATTAGACACTTGCCTGCTACTGAAAATAAAATAGTGCTCATGCATATAAATGTAATGCCCAAAGGGAGAGGTTTTTGCAGAAGCTCAGATCATATCACTTCCAAATCTGTCATTGTTTCCACCAGTACTTTTGTTTTGAATGTTTCAGAAATGTAGCTAGTTTTCCCTCTCTCTTCCTTTGATTTTCTTTTTTTTTGTTTTGTCATTTTGTTTTAGTTAGGGACCAAATAAAGAATTTCTATATTCAACAGTATTGAAGGTCAATTCCAAGTTTAGTTTGCAGTTGATAGGACCAGTCTGTGAATCATATTATCACTCCTTTTTTGCCTCTGTAGTGGCAGATTCAGATTTATACCAAATCACTTACAAAATTCCATTACCTCTGAAGCAAGCTGTAAGGGGTAGACACTGTGCAGCACATTGAGTTAGGGAGCATTATGCATGTATACTGTCCTTTAAGTAGACTTTCCATTCTTTCTTTCTTTTTTCTCCAGAGAACTGGGCAAAAAAGGAAGAGACAGACAAATAAGTTGTTAGTTTTATGTTTCTTTAAAAATGATGTCTTAATTTAAATAAACATATCTAGAGATCCAGGATCAATATTAGGATATGAATAATATTCTGTCGAGACTTACAAAAAGAAAAGTCTGTACTTTGATCTTGAGGTGCCAAGGTCAAAAGGAAGTTAATGCCCCTCACACTCCTGTTCTGTTACTAAACTGTCATCAGCAGCTTGCCTCTCTAGCCAGGACTATATGTGAGATTTTTTTGTCTAAATTTGGTACATCAATGTAAGTGCTGCAGAAGGTCTTGGAGAAACAGTTTGCTGATCTCCTGATACAGCTGTCATTTATTTCTAAGGATCCTGCAATTACAATGAGCATTGTAGTACAGACACAGATCAATGACAAAACTGGCAACCCTGCTGTAAAGAAAGTGGAAGATTACTTTGGAAGCTAAGAATACTGAAAGCATCCTAATAGCTTTCTTTGTGAACTCTGAAACAATCAATATACATCAATATTTTTTTGCCCAAGAATATCTTTCCAATGATATTGTGGAGAAAAAAAAAAAAACAAAAAAACAATCCAATTTTCACAGGTGAACAGGACACTAGTTACGGGAAATATGGACTAACTTATGTGGTATACTAACAATTTCAGGATGGAGTCCTTCAAAGTATAATAGGGAATGAATAGGGGATGAAACTTACTGGTGTTTGGTGTTTGTCTACAAGCGCCCGACCTCTGCCAGTTCCTGCAGAGCAGGCAGGATTTTCACCACACTCTCACAGTTCCATCAGCTTCTCCTGCCTGCTGGTCTTTTGCAGGGTGGTCATCCACTCCTCGTAGAGCTCTATATAGAGGAGTCTGAAGGCGATGTTTCGGAAGAAGTTCTGCAATGCCAAGGGCTCCAGGTGAGGTTTTGAACACTCCTGCTGGGAGCACATGCAGCATCACTGACACTCTGGCTTATGAGCAGGCAGCTGGGTTTTGGTTCCCTGCTCTCACAGGTACCCATCAGCACTGAGAGAGCCAGGAGCTGCCAGGCTCCAGGTCAGGAGAATTCACCTTCAAGATAACATCCAGGAGGTGTGCAGGCTGGCCTTCCAGGTTTACTTCTACGCCACTGTCAGGGACCTCCCTCAAGCTCCCTTGAGATGTGCTTGCTGGCCTCAAGCTGGAATATCCCCTCTGTGGAGGATCCTTGTTCTTCCAGGAGAGCCAACAGGTCCTGCAAGGGACATGGGAGGACAGTTGCTTGGTTGAAGGCATGCCCTGGAGCAGGTGAACCTGCCTCAGAGACAGGAGCAAGTGTGGACAGCCCTGCTTTCATTTGGGTAGGACAGAAATGTGGTTGCAGGAAGGTGACATGGAGAGGAACTGACTTTATTCCCAAGCCCCACCCAGGGTCCCTTCTGCTGGGGACAGCAGCCCTCAGGAGGGGTCAGGAGGATGGGGATCCCATGGCCAGGTTTGCTTACTTGCATGGGCTGGGGCACTGTGCCATCCTGGCTACAGAGAGCTGCCAAGGGCCAGCCAAACCAAGTCCCCTTGCTGCCAGAGCCCTACTATCTGGATGGGTCTGCAGTGGCCTAGGTCCCTCAGGGTGCTAGGGGCCAGGGCAGTCTGCTCTTCCTCCTCTTCTGGGTCCTGCCTGCTGCCAAGGAAACCAGAGCAAAACCCTTTGATGAGAACCACCAGGCAAGTGCTCCTGAACCCTCTCAGTACTGTTCCCCTGCCACTGAGCACAAGGGTGAGATGTCATTTGGGAGCCAGGGGCCTCCCAGGGGCTCAGGTCTCTCCTGCCAGAGCAATGGGGATGCATGTGCCCTGCAGCAAGGGCAGCAGCAGCCAGTGCAGCACAAGTGCCTGCCTGCAAGAGGAGGAGAGGAAGAGAGAAGGGCTGTCCTGACCTTCTTCTCCAAACCCACCTGTGGATGGGCCAAGTCCACCTTCATGACTAGATGGGGCTGGTGGTGGCTGCTGTTTTTGCACTAGCCTGGAAGAAACATGCTGCACTCACAAAGCAGCCCTACAACAGAAAGGACCCCTAGTGAGCTGCATCAGCCCCTGGCAATTTGTGAGAGGTGGGAAGAGACGAGCGCTGCAGCCAGAGACCCAGGATGTGCCCAGTGGGGCAGGACAACTACGCTGGGGGAGGCTGGGACATGGGGACCTCCTGCAAAAGCAGCTCAAGCAATCCTCACCTTTGCCTGGCCCTTGATCAGCCTCTCCAGAATGCTGGTTTGTAGTGTTGTTGCCTGGGCAAAGGGAAAAAAGTGGAAGGTGAGAAGCAATACACCTGATGCTGGGCTGGAGAAACATCTGGTGGCAGAGCAGAGACAAAAGGGAAACTCACATTATTGTGGTGGCTCAGTTCCTTCAAAAGTAGCTTGACGGAGGGCCAGTGGGTCACCTGGGCTCCCTCTGCTCTTTCTGGCAGCCTGTACATGGGGAAGGGGCAGAGGAAGAACTGTGGGAGACCCAAAGTGCCTTTTCTTTCTCCTGTCAGCCTGCGGAGCACTTCCAAGTGACCCTGAAACACATGGCTACCGCCAGTCAGTTGAGCAGAGAGTAGCAGCAGTGGTGAGAACGTGGTTGGGCAGGTGTTGGCTGGACACAGCTGGGCAAAGCACATCTGCCAGCTCTGCCTAAGAGCTGCCTGCAGCTGTGAAGGCATGTCTCTCTGGCTCAGGAGTGCTGTTTTGGCATACAACTAGACCTGGAGCATCCCCCGACATGAACATTGCCCACCTCCAGACTGAACTGCCAGGCAGGGCTTACCCATGGGGTGTGCTGATCCATAGCTCCTTCACCGCCCAGGAGCTCCAGAAAGAGAGGAGAAATAGCCTGAGTCCTCGCTGTTCCCCAGCCTGTGGGCAGAGGCATGCGCCTGCACAGCCCTCCCCTGTGGAGATGGACAGAGGCAAAATGAAGACAGAAGCGTTGCCCATTTCCACCATGGGACGTGGTGCCAAGACTCACCAGAAAATGACAATGCAGGAGCCTCAGGGCAGATGAGGACAAATGAGTTGGCGTACTTGCTGCCTTCCTCCTCCTCCTCTGCATCCCCGCCCACCCCCTTCCCACTGCTCAGCACTTGCAGCTGGTCCATGGCCAGGCAGAGCTGGGGCCAGCAGGTGCTGCCATGTCTGCAGAGAGGAGCAGCAAGCAGTGACTTCAAGGTGGCCTCCTTGGGGGCTCTCAGAGCATCCTGCCTGGCAGATCCATATCCCCCTTCCAGAGCCCTGGGAAGGGAGGCCTCCAGGCTCCAATGGCAGACCCCAACCTGGGGATACATGCTAGCTGCTACCAGTGACAAGGGTGCATCCAGTAACAGGGTCCTCAGGGCCTCGGGCTGCTCCTTGGGTGTCCCTGCCCTAGTGCCAGGGACAGAGCTTGAGAGAAAAGGCAGCTGGGGTCTGCAGGTCTTACTTGGGCTTGACAATGAGCAAGTCATCCCTGAAGAGGAAGAGGTCCCTGGTCCCTCTTCCTTGTTGTGCAGCCCTTGGTCACTCATACTCTTGTGGACCAGTAGCTTGGGTGATGCCGGGATGGGCACGCACTCCTTCATGGGGCCAGGGTTGTCCCTGCAGAGCAGACAGTGTCAGGCATGAGAAAGGTGGCTGCTGTTGGGCCCAGCTGTGCCAACATGTCCCCGAGCTTCAGGGGGAGCCTGCTTGGAGCCATGGCAGCAGTTCACCTGGGCCATCCTGCTGAGACCAGGAGCAGCATCACATGAGACATGCTGGCAGGGCTTTCCATGTGGAAAGACTCTCTCTTGTTAGGGCACAGGGAGAAAGAGGATGAACCTTGTTGACAGAGTTTCTGCAGACCATCAAGTGATGGCCTGGGGTTGTTTACAAAATACAATGTTTTGTCAACAATCAGCAATACTGCCATAATATGATGAAAAGAAAACACACAAACAAACAAAAACCCCAAATAAATTAAAAAAACACCCAAAGAAAGCAGAGGTATAAGGAGTGCAGATGAAAGGAGAACAAGTGAGCAAAAATGGTTCTTTAGTTGTCTTTGCCATGTATTTTTCAACCTCTAAATGTTGAAACTGCTCTCTCATCATAAATACCAGTGAGGTACTTGTTCTGCACATGAATCAACAATGTCACCTGGACAAATTAACCTGTACCTACAAGATGTACTTGAAACCCTTTTGTCACAGAGTATAGCAAAATAACATTGGACCATTCTGCCTGCTTTTTATGACGTGTTATATATGCATGGCTTCTGGAATTAACCAGTGAATATATTTACTATCTTTTCTTTATTTGGTGCATTGGTATGAAGTGCTGAAGTTGATTTTTCTTGTGTTTTTTTGGATCAGATTCACAGAACAGCTCAAGCTTCTATCAAATGCTGATAACACTGATGGAAAACTTTGATCCTTCTGGTGTTGAAATGTGTTGGCTTTAGTATTTGAAAGTGAGAACTGAGAACCCTTCACCTTACAGAACTGTTTTTTCCTTGGAGAGCACTGGCCCAGGGAAAGTAATAACTCTTCCTTTTTTCCTTACCTGTACCTGTGGGCAGTAAGAGAGTGGAGTGTGGGCACAGTCTGGGCTGACATAAGCACAGTGGGAAAGGAACATAATTTGCAATGAGTCAAGCAAATTCTTGCCTCCTGATAAAGGCTCCTCCCTGGAGCAGAACTCCATTACGTCTTTCTGAGGCACAGTTCTTCTCAGAACTACTTAAATGAGAATGATGTAAGCTTATGAACCATTCTTCACATTCTTTTCTTCATCAGACTTTTACTTCTTTGCTAAGCAGCAAGAAGAGCTTAAGGCTTTGTGAGTCAGCATCCTATTTGGAACAGAAATTATATAAGTTACATATACTCCTACAGTTCTATTTTTCAGCTGTACACAAGGCCTCTGTACTTCTGCACAGGTTGTAAGAAACAACAGGCGAAACCTCTGTTTCACTATAGCTTGACCAAGACTTTTAAGCTACAGATAGGAGCAGCCAGAAGGATGACCTGGTTAGAAGGGCAAAGTTACTGAACAGAAGAAAACGTCTGCTGAAACACTAGCAGAAAAAATGCCTGCCAGCCTGGGAACTGAGCCTGTGAACCAGAACCATCCCTGAAAAGTGCAGCTGGCATCTTTGAAGTACAGCTGGGTACCTAGAAACCAGAGACATCCTGGGATAACATGAATAAGTGCAAAACCGAGGAACTGTAAGAGCCACTTATTGTCTGAAAACAGGAAGAATAGTCTGGAAAAGTGGAAAAACATCCTGAGCTGGTAACTGGCATTGTCTGTCTTTACTACAGAACAGGAAAACAGCTTGGAAACCTAAAAATCAGCCTGAGAGAACAGAAAACACCATAATCTATGGCTGTCCCAGGTGAAAAATAGAAATTAACAGCATCTACTGGCTGCTTGAAGTAATGTTCAATAGCCTTGTATGTCTCTGATGTAAAAATGACTTCATTTTTGCCTGGAATGGATCTTCTCTCTCTGAGAACTTCCTATGCTGCACACACGGTAATAAAGTGGAGAAATTTAGAGGTTCACTCCTCTGTATGTGTGTGTTATGGAATCATGTGAACCCAGGGTTGGGTCTCCCTGCACCTGCAGGCTGGGTATCCTCAGGCAGGCCCTGACAGCTACGTAGCCAAAGCTGAATGTTTCTTTGCTCCATTCTAAGGCAGCTGGCCACACCTGTCTAAGGAGGGAGGAAAATGATGGAGCTGGAGCAGCAAGATATGACAAAAAACCTCTGAGGATTCAGACATGATAATCTTCCTGTGTTCCACTGAGAAGATTAGCAGACCTGGAAGCAGTGACTTTTCCTGCCCATAGGGATAGCCATAGCCCACATGTTATAACGTTTCATGATGGCATTGGCTGCCTTCGTACCAAGTTTTCAGGTCTTTGGATTAACTGAGCATAGGTCTGTTAAAATAAATTAACATTTTATTGTGTATTTTAATTTTAATAAATTTAAAAAAATAAACAAATTTCTGGATTTATTTGCTCAAAGAATTACACTATTTTGACAATATTAACATCTGGGTTTCACCTTTGGCCTTATCCAAGTCCACAGTATTCTAAAAAAACTACCTCTCCACTCAGAGCAGGCCCACATTGCATAGTACAAATTAGCGTAGACATATCTAACCTAGTTCTAAAGAGGTATGAATGTGTTGAAGATCATTTTAAGCAACAAGGAAACTATACTAACATTAAAGAATGTAATATTTGCTATTTTTGAGTTTTCATAAACTTTAGTCAATTTAATTCAGTATACTGAAAAATACTTGTATTATGAGAGTGGTAGGATTCAATCTTTACATGGCTACATTATAGACATGTATGTGATGGGCAACCCAAACCTTTCTATCAGACAGATGGAGAGAAATAAGTAAATTTAGGCAACTGTTCGTAAGGCTTAGGTCAGACAAGTACATCAGAATTAAAAGACCCTTGCTGTAAAAGTTCCTATTTTTCTCTGCAGACTAGGCAACTTAAGATGCCTTAGGTGGACATTTGCATCAAAGACACGATTTCCACTGCAAATATGTGTTTGGATTATTCCCTTATCTGTATATACACAAACATATATGGTGGTAAAACAAGCGTAATTCTTTTCTATTTCCAACTGGGCAAAGAAAGTCAGAGTGCTGGCTTAAAAAGTCTGGTGGTGTATTTAACCTGAAGAAAGAACTGACAGATAAGATTGATGAATGTTGAGCCTTTCAGATTATTGTTAATCCATTCTCACAGATCTCATAGATTTGTCCAAATTGTGAATGATAAGTTCAGAAGTTTGATCAAACTTGTTTCTGAGCCCTGGCTCCAGAAAGACATGTTTTGAAGCCAGGTTATTTACCATATTAAAGATTTTATTGTTTTAACACAGTCATGGTGTAAACAGGTTTAAGGATGCATTTAGAGTGGAGTTTCAAGTGTGTTCCAGATTGTTCCTGACTTTCTTATGATGTAAGAACATAAAATTTGCATTGACTTCCAGATATGAGTTTAAGCCAATAAGGACTTAACAATCTCAGCACTGAAATGTGATAAGTGTTAAAAATTAAAAGTTCAGTCTAAAATGAGATTTCCTTGAGAGTTACTATGGTTTGAATTACTATAATTATTTGAAATTTACCCCTTCCAGTTATTTCTAAAATTCATTTGAATTATTCTCAGCACATTTTTTATCAGTCTTATTATTAAATATGGGAACAGATTAATTTCCGTAAATTCAAATGATTTCCATCTCACTTTAATATCAAATAACATTTGGTTATCTAAACCTAGATATGTACTTGTAAATTAAAAGAGGCTACATTCTTCAGCTATAAAACTAAATGGCATTAAAAAGCTCAGTCCGGAACAGTTTAGGAAAAATATTTCCTACCCTACGAACAAGTAAGCATACTACTGGCTGAAAACAGTGGCTATATCAGTCATTGTCAGGGAAAAGATTATCTGGAATAAGGTAAAATTGTAGAGAAAAAAAATGTTAAATCATACAGGATTGTTTCTGTCAATTATAAAATTATCATCTATGAAAAGACTTCACTTTTCTTCAGTTCCCAATCAGCTGTGTATGAACATGAGACCTTGCATACTGTAGAGGTTGCCCTCTGGCCATGATTAAAGACTAAATTTACATGCTTACAGTGTTTGAATGATGTCTGTGGTCTGACATTTACATAATTTAGACATACCAGGGGAACTTTCACCATTTAGGTCAGGCTTGTGATATACCTGTTCTGCAAAACATACCCAGAAAGATCATACTATGAGACCATGTTTATTAGTATTATATATATGAGTATATGAGACCACAATGAATCCCATGATTCTCTGGCTGGATCCCCATCCCACCCTGAAATTCAAGCTAAGTAGCCAAATTAGTTTAGTAATCACCAATCTTTCCTGCCTATGCTTGCATTTTGGATGGTAAAATCTTTTGAACAAGGACTGTATTTGTTTTGTTTTATAAAAGGTAGTTTTAGGTCAATAAAAAGATTTTAAATGACTGAACAGATCTTTAGATCAAATGTACTGCCAAGCATGTTGTCCATGCTTTGTAATAATAATGAAAAAGATCAAAAAGTTAATCTTATCCAGTGGATGCTCAAATGAATAAGAGAGCATTCATT
>NW_010526867.1:29851-38965 GCF_000687285.1 Phaethon lepturus
CAGTGAGACTCACTACATGAAGTTAAAATTAATCCATATTTACCAGATTAATATGAATTTTTTAAGGATATTTAGATCCCATTTAAGAAAAACTTTCCCATAATTAATACCAATACTTGTTATTTTTGCTTTTATGTGTTATCTTTTCTTTTAAGTGTTAAGCCTGGGCTCTGTGGTCAACCCATCCAATTATTTCCTCTTACTATTGATAACACTGCTTTTAATTCTACTTTATAGCTCAGTAACAATCCCTAATATTCAAATCTACATAACGCATTAGAAACAAAATGGATGCACATTCTTTTTTTTGGTTGATTTTTATACAAAAAAAACTTCTGCCGGCAAGAAAGATGTTTTATTTAAGCTTTCATCTCTCTTGAGTACGCTTCTCAAAAGAGAAGAATGGGTTATTTATTATTTGAAAGACAAAGGTAGTATTGGAAGGCTTGACTATTACTCTCTCCTTCAGTTTCGATATGGCAATAAAAATTACTTCTAATGTCTTTGATGTTTCTCTGTGTAGTTTCAGTATCTTTGGTACTTTAGGGAATATCTTCCTAGCTGCATGCAAACTATTTTGTCATATGTAGAGAAAGCTAATGTGATTTGCCTTTGGTAATCTTTCCCTTATTGCTTCTAGGCATAAGTTATTTTGATAGAGTTAACTGCCCGTTATTTAAAGAAAATGTTTTGCTGTGACACTTTTGTTTCACACAGCATATTATAGCACAAATTATTTAGCCTATTCAATTAAGTTATCACATCATGCCATACAAAGTAAATATATTAAAAATAAAAATCTAAAAAAAACTTTAAACAGAGATTTCAGATTCTAACTCAATAATGTAGGCAATTGTGCATCATTAAATGTATGACTGAATAGCTACATATTTAAAAGAAACTTAAATTCAGAATGTGATATTCATAACTAGAGATTTGGTAGGAGATCTTTTTACAAATTAAGCTAATGGAGTAGTAAAAGTGAATGCCTTGTCTTCAGAGAAGTCTAAGTCATGATTATTAATGGGAAAAGAAAAGAAAAAAAAAGGACTGACTTGTAGTGCAAGGAAAATGTTTAAGGTCTTCACCACTAAGGATGGGCTATGCCTAATAAATATACACAGGTAATTATTAAAATAAAAAAAAATAATGTCTGAATTTCTTAACAAAGCATAGCATCCTTTAATTTCAACAGTCTAATAAATAAATCAGCTTTTAAAATTGTAGTGAATATATTGTATAAATTAACACACATTTTCCTGTTAAATAATCAGTAATTCTTGTGATGTAACATGTTTTAGTAAGAGGGAAAAATCGTATGGGTAATGAAAATTTTGTTGTGAAAGACTATTTAAAGCTTGAAGAATTTACCTTTTCTTTTTCCTACTAAAATACTGGAAAATAAACTATGCAAGTAGTTTCATCCTCCTGAAAAGCAGGGCATGCCAAGTCACTAAGTCTATAAACAAATGTTTCAGATGTCATGGTAGACTTTTAAAAAATAACAAGTATCAATTCATGCTCCAAAAATCCACTAACTACAACTGTGCAAACTTCATATATACCAACAACATGACAGATTAAAAATTCTTTTTACTTGCCAACTTGACATGGAAAATCTGAGAAGCTCTTTTTTTTGTTCATATGAACATTTCAGAGGGCTGGACGTAAAAATTACTGAGGGTAATGGTAACACAGCACAGAGACACTTCCGATGTTTAGTACTCAAAGATATTTATTTATGAAGCTTATAAGGACTATAGCTAACTATGCAATCCTGTGATTTAGGCCACTCTTTCTTAGTACAAGATTGATGTGCAACACCCTTCAAAACTTAAAGCTACTGAGAGCCTTCCAAAAACAAGCTTCATGTTGCTCCCATGAAAATCCTCCAAAGGCTCAGGAAACCTTCATTTATTATTAGCTGGTCCCCAGTAACCCCCAAACCCATTCTTGTTACTGTGCAGTGACTTTTGCTCCAGTATTTTCTAGACCTGCTTCCCCTGCCAACACACATTCCCAGCTGCTGGGTAATTTGTGTTTGTCATCACCTACCTGCTAGGTGCTTTTCACTTCTTTGTTAGCTCTTGTTAATAAGTTCCTTCAGTCCCTTATACTACTGGCATTTTCCCCTTTCTTCCTTTCCATCCTTGTCACATGTCCCTAAATTAATCATCATTATAACAGTGCAAAAGGCCTCGCTTTGAAAGGCTCAGCTAATGGACATATTGCAACTTTTCCCATTAATCCCTCTCAATCAACCACTCTCTATCTCCAGGATCCTAACTTAATTTTTTCCTTCTTTTTAGCTTTTTTCTCCATCCTACTGAGACTAGCCAGCATTTAATCTTGAGGCACTTCTGTTCTAAAAGTTTTACGTAAGTTGAAAACATGCATCGAACTGGATCTGAGATATTAACCTTATAGTTGAATCATCAGTTAACCTGGTATGAGTGTAGACTACCAGGAAAAGGAGTGGCTTCTTTCCGTCTCTTCCCTCATTGCACACTCCCTCTGCTTTCTCAGCAATCATGAGGTTGAATGGTTATCAATCAAGGAATCTATCCCAAGACACATAGTGCAAAACCCATAGTCACTTACCAAGCAAATCAATTCCCTCTTGCTCCTCACAAGGCCATCCAAATACACAAATTTGCATAGCAAAGGCACTGAGAGAATGTAGCTGGGAACAGAAGGGCAGAATGGGAGTGCTTCTTTCAGCAGCAACCATACTAAAGAGAAACAGGATGTATTGTGAATCTTTTTTTTTGCAGACATACTGGTTTCAACAGTCACTACTTTCATCTCAATCCCTTCATTCATTTAAGTACACAAGCCCTGAGATTTCATACATGAGTACCGCACTGGGTACTTTCATTTCACTGACAATGAATGGAATCTAGGATCCAAATTATCTCCATACTGTATATTAAACAATAGGTTAAAATTACTTTTTAATGGCTGTCTGCTGAATCAAGAGAAGAAATCATAGAATGATTTGGGTTGGAAGGGACCTTAAAAATCATATAGTTCCAACCCCCCTGCCATGGGCAGGGATAACTTCCACTATGTCAGCTTGCTCAATGCCCCATTCAACCTGGCCTTGGACACTTCCAGGGATGAAGCATCCACAACTTCTCCGGGCAACCTAGTCCAGTGTCTCACTACCCTCGTAATAATATCTTCCTAATATCTAACCCAAATCTACCCTCTTTCAGTTTAAAACTGCTACCCCTCATCTTATCACTACACTCCCTGATAAACACTCCGTCCCAATCTTTCCTGTAAGCACCCTTTAAGTACTGGAAGGCCACAAGAAGGTTCCCCCAGAGCCTTCTCTTCTCCAGGCTGAACAACCCCAATTCTCAACCTGTTTTCATAGGAAAGGTACTTCAGCCCTCTGGTCATCCTCGTGGTCCTCCTCTGGACTCAGTCCAACAGATCTATGTCTTTCTTATGCTAGGAACTGCAGAGCTGAACACAGCACTCCAGGTGGATTCTCAGGATAGAGGAGCTGAGGGGCAGAATCACCTGTTGGCCACGCTTCTTTTTATGCATCCCAGGAGACAGTTGGCCTTCTGGGCTGTAAGCATACATTGGTGGCTCCTGTCCAGCTTACACTTTAAGTTGACAACATGATGTACACATCAAGTTTAAACAGGACACTCTCCTCCTTCCATTAGCTATAATGTACTATCCACTCACAGTTTCTTTTGGGTACTCCAAATTAGTTGTGCTCAAAAAAAGTTTGAAAGTATTTTGCATGAAGTATGGGGTTTGATTCACCTGTCTTTAAGAATCCAAATGGTAGTTGTCTGCTCTAGTCGTACAGGGTTTTTTTTTCTGATTGTTAGGAAGAAAAAGAGTAAGTGTGCCTCAGCACATCTTAGACACTTTTTCTTAACATTTCTACATTATTTTTCTTAGAAATTATGTTTTTCACAGAATCACAGAATCACTAAGGTTGGAAAGGAACTTCAAGATCATCAAGTCCAACCATTAATCCAGCGCCGCCATGTTCCCTAAACCATGTCCTTAAGCACCACATCCACACATTTTTTGAACACTTCCAGAGATGGTGACTCCACCACCTCCCTGGGCAGCCTGTTCCAATTCTTGACCACCCTCTCGGTGAAGAAATTTTTCCTAATATCCAATCTAAACCTCCCTTGGCGTAACTTGAGGCCATTTCCTCTCGTCCTATCACTGGTTACTTGGGAGAAGAGACCAACACCCTTGTTGCCACAACCCACTTTCTGGTAGTTGTAGAGAGCGATAAGGTCTCCCCTCAGCCTCCTCTTGTCCAGACTAAACAATCTCAGTTCCCTCAGATGCTCCTCATAAGACTTGTGCTCCAGAACCCTCACCAGCTTCATTGCCCTTCTCTGGACATGCTCCAGCACCTCAACATCCTTCTTGTAGTGAGGGGCCCAAAACTGAACACAGGATTCAAGGTGCAGCCTCACCAGTGCCGAGTACAGGGGCACAATCACTTCCCTACTCCTGCTGGTCACACTATTGCTGACTTTCTGATACAGACCTAGGCAGATTAGTCCAAAACCTAATTTTTTGATTGCTAATACTGATATAAAGAAGTATCTCCATTCAACATCTTCATTTTTTGTTAATGAATCTCCAGAGGTCATTTGATGGTTCAATATTTGTCTCATGAACTTCATTTTGAAGAGAATTGTTTCACAGATATCTACTGTGATTTCTGTGTTACTAATTGCATTTTTTAAACAAAATCTTATCACATAATTTCCAAGCTATTTATATCTTTAAAAATTGAGATTTTCTTTAGGGACCAAACCAGAGAATAACCACTTTTCTCTGCTTTTCATAAGCTTTAAGGTATATGAAATGGATTACACTAACATGAAGTAGTTTAGTATCTCCAGATGCAAAATGATTGTCTGGCAATATAATTTTTACTGTCAATAAGTGAGGTCAAGAAAAGAATATAGTGGCATCATAAGATATAGTGACATAGCCACCTCAGGTCTTGTCTTTTCTAGAGCTATGTTTAAATACCTTCAAAACACAATGGTACATGAGAAAGTTGTAACACCAGGATAGGTCTGGGTTTATTTTATGCTATTCCATGCACTGTCCTTTGACAAACTACACTATAGCAGAATGCTGTTCTTCCTAGCAATTAATTTAACAAAAAATTTTTGTTATAAATTTTGTCACACGAATGGCAGCTGGACAAAGATCTCACCTCTTTAATGAACAATAATAATAAAATCTAATTCAATCCTTGTATTTAAAATGATGTGTAGAATTATTTAAAAACTGCAAGAAAAGGTAGTACACTCTAGTACATATAAGTTAAAAGTTTTGTAACAAGATGCATTCTTCTTTCTAGTAAAATCACAAGTTAGCATAACATAAACCAAATGTAAACCTGGAAATATGTACTGATGAAATTGTGAGACGTATTTCAGTGGGATAATATAAATGGTGAATACTTACTACATTTTTTTATTCAAATAAATCTTTATTTAATTGGAATTTTGTATTTTTTAGTATTTCTGAGGTAGTGGCCAGAATTGCTCTCTTATAACTTGCCTAACTGTTCAACTGCCATAAGGTATCTGTGCAGTTCCCCATGACCTAAATGTCTTTAGATTAGGAACTCCAAAGCTTCTAGAGTCCCACTCCCAGCTGTGCCCCTGTTTCCTGGCTCTTTGCTCAGTCAGCTTCTTAATGCCTAATTAAAAAGATAGTCTTAAAGCTTTCTGACTTGTACCTGGGAAAAAGTAAATAATAGGATACCCGTTGTCCAAGTTCCAGGATCTCAGCTCTGTTTTACTAGTGATTTATACATCCTCTGGGAATAGCTCAGCTCCCTAGACAAGTTTCAGTAAGCTAGATTTCCAGATATTCTGAGACTCACAGCTGCTTCTATGGTGCAAGCTGAGGAAAAATAAATTCTATTAATTCAGCAATTAGAGATAAGTGGCCATAAAATTCTCAAAAGTCACACCAACTCCTGTTACTGGATACTAGTGCTCCTCAAATAGGTGGTTGTACCATAGTGTGGCAAGAGGCTCAGGAATTCCAATGAGTCTGTGTTGTCTAAGGAACACCCTCGATATTTTCAGATAAAATGCTGTGTGGTTGTGGTTTCAGAAATATTTTCAGATTCTATTCTTTGTTTTATAAGGGATTTAAAAAAATAAAATCTAACAAAACCTCACATGATTTATGTATAATACAGTTTGGTTTCCTAAGGATAGCAGATCTTAGCTCAAAGAAGTCCTAAGAGTTTGCAAGCACAGATTGTTAAGTGTGTTAAGCCACTGTTTTTGTCTCTTGGGTTTATACGAGGTTGGTGTCAAAGGCCATGTTTGATATCTTCTTTGCCCTTTCTGTCCTTGATAGAGTTTGCCTGTGATGTTCTTAAAAAGATTAAGATCTGGGTTTAGCATGTTAAATCAGACAGGGTCATTTCCACTGATTATTTTTCTATTTCTTTCCAAATTAATGTTTTACACCTTCTATAAGTGCATCTGCAAAGACAGTTAAGTGTTATAGAGGAGACAGTGAAGTTAAAGGGAATGTGAAAAGGGGAAAAAAAAGGTTCCAACTATTTCCATAATCTCTTTTGTTTCTTGTAAGTAAAAAAAAAAAATATTTGAAAAAGTTTAATGAAGGGATATGACTGAGGTTAAAGCAGTTAATAAATTGATAGAACTCATATTACTGGAGGTTAGGTGCTGGAAGTTACAGTATGTGAGATGGCAGTAAATCTCTATATTTAGCCAACTTCACTGAGTGACTAGTCCAAAAAGCTTAGAATACGATTCAGATGACCAGATAGCAGGTAGTAAATTCTTTTGTCAACACACATACATGAGACTAGTACATTTGTGACGTCTTACAGTGCTCTTCCTGTCTTCCCTTTGCCACTCCCGAAAGGCCTGAATATCTCATGGGTTGTATGTCATCTCTGTCAACTCCATCAAAATGTCTGAGATACCTTAGGGCATTTCAGATGACTCTAGATGCTGATATGGACTTGGGTCCTCAGTGACTACAGTGAGTTAAACTTCCCTCCAGGTTACATTAGTAGTATTGACTATGGACAGAATTAATTGAATAAACATACATTTTTAGTCGTATTTTTAGGTGTTGTGAGGTATCCACTGATCTCCAGCTGCCTCATCAAAAATTAAGTCCTGTTTTATAAATACCAGGTCCATAGAAGTGTCGAGTACTCTGCATGATCTCAAAGAGCATGGGCATCTACATTTAGTCAATTGTATCCTAAGATTGCGAACAGTTGACTTAAATAGGACTTAGTTCAAATGTTCACACCTATGTTTAAACATCTACATTTACTTATCTTAATTTCAAGGTTAATCCACCTATTTTATTTTTCTTCTTTATAAGTACAGTTTTACTGCGCAGTAGGTATTTTGCAACTTATTAACTATTTCCTCCTGTGTTCACTTGGAAGTGAAAACAAACCATAATCGTGGACATTGTCACATGAACCATTCAATACCTGCAGAAGAAACAAGAGCTTCAGAATTTTACACTAGTAGTCTTCAGCTTTAATGACCAAACTGAAAATTTTGAACAATATATATAATACTACATAAACTTGCAACACATTTACTGTTACATAAAATAATGTTTTGTACACTTTGAAATATTATTGCCTTTCAAATATTATTTTGAATAGACTTCATAGTCTATTCAATAGACTTCATAGATTTCATAGACTTCCTTAGACTCATTAGGGCAATGCTATTTAAAATTATATCAAATACAAGTAAAACCAAATAAAAAAAGAATAAGATTCAAACACATGAAACAAACAAAAAAAATTGACAGAATAAATATTAAAACCTCTAACTCATCCCTTAAGTGCAGGACAAGATAAATGATGGGATGTGTCATTAGAAAAATCTCAGCAGGTGCAAATATTTTGCTATCACTTGCTTGATAGAATTAGACCACAGATCAAAAAATGTAATATCAACATTGTTTAGTCAGATAATTGCATCTGAAATATTTCCTGACTCTGGTAAGTTATACAAAACACAGAGAACATATTAAAGGCAAAAGTTTTACTTCATACCCTGTCATACCTCATAGCTTTAGTATTACTAGATACTTGACTTAATGAAGATTCCCGTAACTTTTTATCCCCCAAATGCTTACTAACACCTAATCTTTCTCACTGTGGTGTATGCTAGCCATATATATTAGTCATGATATTTACTTCATAATTCCACTTTGTTCCATGGAGCTCTTTTTTTTTTTCTAGCTTTGACCACTGTGGTCTCTCTTTTGCATGATCCATCTTTTTTTAATTTTAATTGAAAAGTTATTAATTTCCTCTTTACTATTCAGAAACTAGTGATTCAACACAGTATTTATCACTTCTAGTTTTTAATAATTCTCTTACTTGCAGAATGGTGTGGTTTTGGCTGTTTTTCACACTGCTAATTAAATATAAGCTTTAAGAGTGGATTTGGGAAAACATCTTGGTTTTTGAATAAAATAATAGGTGTAAATGCAACAGGTCTCACAATCTTCATGGTCACCTTTGTTACATATCCCAAAAAGTACTGTAACAAATTGACATTTATTAAATTTTAAATGAGGTTTTATTACTATTAGTGCCATTACACAATGATATGCATTTCAAGGTGTATTTCCAAACTGACAGCAAATTCTCAGCTACCTTAGCTGTTTTTCTTTCCACGTAAGGTAACATGCAAATTATGAGTGTGAATCCTCTTGTGAATGAGGTGAGTACCTGAAGGCAAACTTGCATCTCTTTCAATGTCCACCTTTTCTGTGTGAAAATATCAGGAATTTGGCCATTTGATAGTCTTCCTGAATGAAAGTCACCCTAGGTTAAAAGGCTGATATAAAAATTTCTCTCTGCATGCCAAAAGAAGTGATTATGAGATCTGTGCCTATCTTCCTCAAAAAGAACTTCAGACCAGTCACACATATGTTATAGCAAGATAACCGCAATTTGGAAGTCACATCTGTATTCGTGAAGCAATCTTTGTATCTGTAGTTATTCAAGAAAAGCTGCCAGAACTTTTATAGCCTCTCTGCACTAGTGTACCTAGTTAAAGCAGG
>NW_010526867.1:38996-51376 GCF_000687285.1 Phaethon lepturus
AAAAGGTATACTGTTACCAACAGCATGCTTGGAGATGGTTCTCACAATACTGCTCTGAACATTTTACCAATAAGAAGGACATGATTTAGACTTTCTATAGCCTAGAGCTATATTACTATTCTTATATAGCTTCTTACTCATTTTCCTATTACTTCCAAAAGAAACAAAATATTTCCCATTACTTATAATTATAACGTGTACTGAAATTTGAAACACAATACTGCATTCTTATTTGTTAGAAATGATCCAAGTAATTAATGTTGAATTAATGTTAGAAATTTCTATGACATCTTCACTAATTCCAAAAGGACTCTTTTAGATTAATGATATTACAGTAAATATCAAAAGAATTAATGATTAGGCTATCACTTTAAAGTGCTATCCTCACTTAAACAACCAGCAGTTTTCATATATTTTTAGCAAGTTTCTATGGCAGGACTTTATATTAAGTTACAAATCATCATTATTTCTTTTCATATTCATGTACTAACATTAATCAGGGTAGCCACTTATGCATGTGTGTAGATAGCAAGGCAGCAGTGAATCTCCTACAATTATAGAGTAATTGAGTGTCAAGTATTACTACGTCAGACTTCCTTTTGAGATTTTTCTCTTATGTTCATACTCTTCTTTATATTTATTGATTTTAAAACCTCCTTTTTCTCTGTTGTATTCTGGTTTTTTATTTGAAATAAGAGACACAAAATATCAAATCATTGTCTTCAGGAGAAAACTCAGATATGTGTTAAAACGTCTCAAATTTAAAGAAAAACAGCTTTCAGAGAACTGAGTGAATTTAAGTGCCCAGTCTGAAATATCCTGAGGATAATACTAAGGAGGTGAGTTCTCCACTGCTTAACATTTTCAAAATACTAATAACAGCAAAAGTATTTCAAGCTGGTTACCCAAAAATGTAGGATACCTCGAATATCTGCATAGTGGAAAGCAGTGAAGCACACTCCCTCATAACTTTATAAGTTTTGTTTCATAACAGCTAATACTTTCCAGATGCTGCTTAGGAACAGGCTGGAGGATAGCCATGGATGAGCCATATTGTTCCCAAGTGTCAATATAATAGTAATTCTATTTAAGGGGAGAAGAGAGTTTAACTGTAGGTAGTAATTAGAGAAAAATGCTCTGTCGCTTGTCTTCAGGAACACAGAAAAGTTTCTACTGTATTGCGCTTTCTACTATAAATGTAGCCATTATGAACATCTGCAAATTCTTAAAACTATAACCAGTATTTATTTAGTTTATTCACCCTTCCTCATACCTGGAGTATATTTTAACATACATCATGTTTGGAATGCTGTTATTCAATTACAATAGTAAAATAAGTTATAAAACATCTCTTCCAACCCACATCTTTCAGGTACTTTTTTTTTATGCAGAAAGAAATATTTCTTGCCAGAGCTAAATTATTTACAGACCATGTTAGGCACAATATTTTGAGCAAGTTTCAAAATATGGTGGAAAAGTGACTTACAACTCCTAAGTAAACTCAGATTTAATATGGCTCTCCTACCTATTAAACAATGGCATGAATTGAAATGATAAACCACAAGTCTTCTTTAAGTTAATAGAAAAACAGCTTTCAACTAGTCTTATTATTGCTATTTAAAGAAAGACAAATTTCCATTTCTGAACTAAAGTCAGTCTTTCAAAATTTGTGTAAAGTTGTAAATAAAAAAGTACTGTCAGTATTGCAATAAATCAGAGTATCATTAATTTAGCAATAATTAATCCCTCCATAGGTTATGACCATTTTTTATCTCGGGCTCAGTAAGTCAACAGCAAAACCTGCCAAGCCCACCTGGCTTTCCAGCCTCCAAGAGCAACTAGAGTTTGTCAGAAAATTAAGTAATTAAAAGCAATTAATGAAACTATACTGTAGGGTTTTTTTTTTTATGAGCCACATTGTTAATTCCACTTGTGTATCTGGCACATCACAACAATAATTTTTCATCTCCTTCAGGGTTTCCATTTTGACATGGATGACAAAGCTATAATTCTTGTAACACCTTCTCTGAAAGTTGTCCAGTTTTTGTGGCATGTCACTTCCAAGTCCCCTGTAGCACTTGGGTCTCTGAGGACTATTTCAGAGAAGAGATGGTACACTTTCTTGGTAACTTCCCTGCAACACGTATATATACGATCCATTGAGAATAAAGCATCCACCGTTATTCCGCTTTGCTGAAAGAAAACAGGTTATATAAATGCAAACAAAATCAAGAACAGTAAGGGAACAGTAAAATGTACTGCCTGAAAGATTTCAGTGACACTTAGATTTCTTTCAGCAGTATCACTCTTGGATTTTTTAAAATCCTTGCCTGAACCTCTCTTTTACCAGAATTTCTAAATAAAACGTTCAAAACATGACAGGTGATTAGAGATTATTTATTATTTTGTCTGAATTGGAACTGCAGTCTAAAATTTTACAAAAGCTTAGTGAAGATCCTGACAATTTCAAGAGAAAACATCTAAATGAAAAATTCCTGCTCAGCTCTAATACCCATCTTGCCTCTATTCATTTTCATGTTTTGTTCATCTGAGAACTAAAATTAACTTGCAACAGTTGAAGAAGAGGAAATAGAATGAAAAACATTTTAAATACCCCTTCTAAATCTGTGTTAAAGGAGACAGAAAAGACAGAAAATTCACAGAAAAGATTAAGATAATTTATGCATAAAAGAATAAAAGACACTGAGAAGATTAAATTTAGTCTTTTCTGGTAGTTTCATAGTAACAAGTTAGAGATGGAAAAGGCCTATTAGATTATTCATTTCACCTCTCTGTCAAAGCAAGATTTTCCCCAACTATATTTTTTCTTTTGCTTTGTTCTGTCTAGTGTTGAAAACGCCAAATAATGAATCTTCTACCACTAGCCTTAGGAGACTATTCCAAATCCTAATACATCTCCTTCTGAGGATATGTACTGATATTCAGTCTAAACTTTCCATTTGTTAATCTCACCTCATTACTTCTAGGATAGCCTGTTTTCCATATAAAATAATTTATCTTCTTTTCTCTTCTCTGCCTCACTGTCTCTCTCACCTCCCTTAGTTACTCTTTAGCTAAACTTTTTTATTTTTAGCTTTATTCATCATTACTCTGAAGTCATTCCCTCCAGCTCACAATGTCACTTTTTCTTCTTTTCCCTGGCTTCTACCAATTTGTTGTTATTTTCTTGGTATCTAAAATTTCCTGGTACCTAAGACAGAAAACTAAACCAGCAGAGGTTGAACCATAGATATTCTGTTTTCTATCTATGTTATTACCTAGTAAAATTTACTTTAAAGTACCACCTTTCAGGAACTACACAAAGGAGGAGAGCCATGACACTGCAGGAAATGCAGTTTGTAGGAAATGTAAAGTTAATATAAATAAATAAAGAAGCTGTTATATAAAGATTAAAATATTTAATTTTTATATTGTCAACATATATTAATACCATTGGGAGAGGCTCAGTCAAATCTAAATCCCTGCTTAAAAATCTTTGTAAAAAAAAGAAGAAAGAATCTTGCAGAAACACTAGGAGGAAGTTATGTATATACTGAAGTCTATTTTAAAATAATCTACAAAAATAATATTTAAGGATTTGGGGTTTTTTTAGCTTGTGATTAAAATTATCACTTTCATCATAAGTTAAAAGAGTATGTTTATGACTTCTCATATCTATATATATATGTAAATGGTTTATAAAGTGAAAATTTAAAATTGAAATAATCAACTTTTCAGTGGTAGCTTTTTTCGATGTTGATGAATCTTCTTTTTCAATAAAGATTCCTGCCATATTCCATTTTCAATGGTCCTATATGTGTGATAAAACTATAACGTAAAACTAAAGCACAGAGAATAGATATATAACTATGTAGCTAATACAACTGATTTACTTAAATGTTCTGCTCTAATCAGAGGTAATTTGTGCTTCTAGAAATGAATTAATAAACTTTTCATATATTTGAAATAATCCTACTAGACTTAACACATTTTGATGAATTATGTATTGCCACCGTACAGCAGTGGACAGCTAAACCAGAGGAACTGCATACCCATGAGATGGCTGAACTGTAAAATGAAGACATAAAAGAGCTTTCCCAGATATGGTAGAAACACTGCTGTGAAATACAGATCAAAATTAGAGGCTGTCATTTAATAACGAAGCCAACAATTTAAAATTCCAGACAGAAAATTAGTTCAGACCGATGGTTCTTTATGTAGCCTTAACCAGCTGTTAATACTGGGATTTTGAGTCTAGGTGAAGGAAAGGTTTTGATAACGACACGACTAAACACAATGAGCACAATGAGGACATCCAACTGTAACACCAACAAAAGTGTTTCCATGTTCTGCTGTATTGAAGAGCATAGTCCTTTTCAGTAACACTCAGCTCATTTAACTCAATGAAAGAAACTCTGATAGTGATCTAATCCCATTACTTTCTTTCCATGGAGTGGATTAGAGACTGTGAAGGCTTCTTGGGGTTTTTTTGTGGTTTTTTTTTTTTTAAGCAATACCTTGAAGTGCACAAAAGGAACATTTTCTCCTTTATTAATACATTGTGATATTTTAGTAGTATAATACTGTTGAAACTGTTAACATTGGAAACAATACATTAAGATGGGAAATACTAGAAAATATCTTGTTTAAACTGACTGTAGAGATGTAGGTGTGTGCACTGACATCCATGGTATTTCTCCATATCAACATTTTGGCTTAAAAATTAACTTCTGCATGGACATTTGACCTTAACATACTAAGTTATTTTGGCACTCTTTTTTCTACTGTTTTGTGTTTTCTCTTTCTTCTGTTATGATTTCCTTGCTAGTTTCAAGTGAAAAAAGGGCTTAGCTTAAATTTCTCATTTAGTGCTATTAGAAGCTGTAAAATTCCATGGTAAAAGAAATCTCTGTCTTGAAATCTAAGTTCAATTCAGGCTGCCTATTTCAGGCCATGTTTTACTATATCATACATGTTTATATCACATAGAGTCCTGGAATAAATGCTTTTCACTGTGAGAATTTCTGATTTCTACTTGTTTCTTATATGACTATGGGAAGCCGTACTTTGGCTGTTGTTAAACCTGAAGGCTTCTTTTTCAACAGTGGTTTTGTATTAACTAGTTTTACTTTACCTTTCTCCTAACTGCTCTAAAAATAATTACCCAGCTCTTTGCTTTTGCTTATCTACAGATTAAGATTTGAGAAGGTCTATAGAGAGAAATGACTTACACTAAGAAGTGACTCAGCGACTTGGGTGTTTAAAACTGAAGCTGTAAACAGCTATAGTAGTTTCTTAAATAGACAGAGTAGAGGCAAAGGAATGGAAATAACTTCTACTGAGAAACTGGATAAAGGTTTTCTATTATTTTAAATATTTAGTTTCAAAATTACACTTTTCAACTGCACAAAAGTAAACAGAGATTCTTGTAAATTGTTTGACCACCTTCTCTATGTAATAATATTTAATCCTTCTTTACAGAATGTCATGCTGGATTATGTTGTCTTTGTTAATCAAATGTAAATGTCATGACTGCAGCACATCTTTTTCAGATTACGTAATAAGTCAAAGGTGTTTGACATTTCAGCAGATTCTGCACCCTAAATATTCTTTTTTTAAAGTAGAAATACAGGAAATGACCAAACAATTAATTCATTTACTAAGAACACCAAAATGATAAAACTGCAAACCTTTTATTTTTTTTTCCCCTCTCATATTTCACTGAAAACATAGAAAAAAGAAAATTAAGTTTTTATGTTTGTGTTTTACCAGGCTTTATAAAAAGTTGGCAGTGTGGGAGTTTTCTATAAATGACATTTAGAATAGGAAAATTTGTAGGTCATAAAAGGTATATTTTATAGCTGAGGCAGGTTTTAGTACTTCTTTGCACCACTTATTACTAGTCTTTTTCAACTATTCTCATCCTTTTCTCACAAACCTATTCCAATTTACTCCGTGATTATATTTTTTAAACTAGCATAATGTTTGGTATTCTGTACAATTTCGATGCACAAGAAAAGCTATGGACCAAAACTTGCTATTTTTGTAGAACCATATATTTTTTTGGCTTCCTTTACATGTCATTCCTTTAGCAATCCAGCCCTCCTGTTTCATCCCACTGCTTTTTTTAAAAGTTCATTTTTTAAATTTCATGCATTTCTCCTTAAAAAGACAGATTTATTTTAAATTAAAAATAATTAACTAATCAAGTTACAATCAACACATGTTCCCATGTTTTTCCCTCCTCAGTTTTTTCTTATTGAGCACTACTCAGAGGTGTCTAGATTTCTATGTATAGATTTCAGCGTTCCTCATTTAGAACAGGTGATGTCAAGTGTTAAGAAAAATTCCTGATATTTCTGTGCAGAGGCAATCGCTAAAGACACCTTAAAGTGATTTTCAGAGAATAAAACAAGGAAATAAAGGGAGAAGAAAGATTATAGTAATCCCATAAAAACTGTATACAGAATATACTGCTCTTCTGGAAAAAAAAATAGACTTCTGTCTCCAAAACATTTATTAATCCAACATCATTCACAGACTCAATTATAAAGTCTAAAATAGTGTAAAAGAATAGTTATAAAGTGAATAGTCAGTAAATGAAAGAAAGCAAGGACAGGGAAGTTGTGAAAAGGAATAACAAACTACATTTATAGACAGCTAATAAAAGAGCTTTCTGCATTGTATGTATCGATCAAGTGTGATATTAATAGAGATTTTTATTTTTTAAAGTATGACCAAACCCTTGCAACTTAAAAAAAAAAAAAAGAGGAGACAGAAAAAGTGACGAAATTGTTAGAAAGAACAACAAACCCAAACCACAACTCTTACTACTGTTTTACTATTATCATTTTGAGGACAAAACATTCAAATCTTTGTATGCAATAACAAAACCAACAACACTTTTATATAAGAGCAAGACAAGCTTTAATTATTTTCTTTATTAAAAATAATGAACATAAAACTGAAAACCATGCAGGAAATCTATATCTACATAAACAAATACAGTTAGTTTTACATTTTGTAAAACTTTATAATTAGGCTGGTAAGGGGAGGTCCCTGTTCTCTAAATACACAGTTTAAGGTTAAGATTAGATAGTGAATTGTTTTGTGCTCTACACCTACAGAAAGAGCTCAAGAGCTAAAGTCCAGGTCCTTTACTTTGTGAGAGTTAATTAGTTTTCTAATTAGAAAAATACAATCTTTTGTTTTATACTGCAAGATGATAAAACAGTACAAAATAAACAAGATGACAGTCTTTTTAAAAAGTTTGAAAGAAAATTCTAATGCTATTTGATGAGGACTACAGTGAAGTCTCTTGCAAATGTGTATGGTTAAAAAAATCAGATCTTAAATGCTTTGTATACTACACCTTCTCAGCAATGCTATAATTCTAGATATATTATTTAAGATGGGAGTTGTTCAACTAAAAGGAAAAAAGGCATATCTAATTTGGTTTTGACCTTTTTTGGATATATTTGACAGACTTAATTGTAACATTCATATTCCCTTCCAGTGTCTTTCTTCCACCTTGACAACAAAACAGTTCTATTGACTTTACTCATGCAAGTAGTGATCAGCATATTTATAGAGCACTTAAGATATCCTGAGAGTAGCTGGTCACAGCACTTACTGTTTGACCATAAAGTATATTAATTTTTATCAGTGCCCTTTATTTTGGGAAAATTATTTTGTGGCCACATGAACAAAGGAAGCCTAAGCAACCTGAATGCTGGCCAGTGTGTGGAAGAGATGAACAAAAGCAGTCTTTTATTCACCAAGTTCTACTTTTGTCTCTCAGGCAATTCCACTATATGAACAGGCAATTCCACTGTGTCCTAAGTCAAGCAAGCAGGGCAGAAGACCAGCTTGTCGGAACAGGGAACTCTTTGTGGAGCTCCAGATGAAAAATAAATTGTATGAGCTCTAAAAGTGAGGTCAGGCTTTACAGGAAGACTACAGAGCTGTGGTTTATATGTGCAGGGAGAAGACACAAAAGGCCAAATCTTAATTAAAGTTCAAACTGGCCAGTGTTGTTTCAAATAAAAGAAGGTGTTTTTAAATTATGTTAATAGTAAGAGGAAGTCTAAAGAAAACATTGGACCGAAACTTGTTGAAGATGGTCATCTGACTAATAGGGATGAAGAAAAAGTGGAGGCATTCAATGCGTTTAATAATATTGATAGACTTTGGGCTGCCTGGTCTCCTGAGCCAGAGGACTATGAGTGTGGGAACAGTGACTTTCCATTTGTGGACACTGAAATTGTCAGGGACTGGCTGTATCAGCTGAATGTTCACAAGTCCACAGGCCCTAATGGCATTCATCCCAGAGTACTGAAGGAGTTAGCAGATGTTACGTCAGGATCCCTCTCAATCATCTACCAAAGATCTTGGGAGTCTTGGGAGGTCCTTGCTGACTGGAAGCTAGCCAATATTATTCTGATCTACAAAATGGGGCTACATCTGGCTGGCAACAGGTCACCAGCGGTGTTCCTCAGGATTCAATTCTAGGGCCAGTCCTGGTCAATATATTTATTAACAATTTGGATGCAGGAGTTGAATGCACCATTAGCAAGTTTGCTGATGATACCGAACTGAGAGGTGCTGTTGACTTTCTTGAGGGATAAGATGCCTTGCAGAGAGATCTAGACAGATTGTAGAATTGGGCTATGATTAACAGGCTGAAATTTAACAAGACCAAATGCTGGATTTTGCACCTAGGATGGAGTGATGTTGGGCACAAGTATAAATTGGGAGAGGAGTGGATGGATAACAGCCCTGCAGAAAGGGGTCTGGTGGACAGCAGACTCAATGAGTCAGCAGTGTGCCCTGGCAGCTAAGAGGGCAAATCGCATCCTGGGGTACATCAAATACAGTATAAGCAGCCAGTCAAAAGAGATGATTATCCGTCTTTGGTCAGTGTTGGCGCACATGAACCTTGAGTATTGTGTGTTGTTCTGGGGCCCACAGTTTAAGAAGGATGTGAAGGTCCTTGAATGCATCCAGAGTAGGGCAACAATGCTGGTGAAAGGGCTGGAAGGAGTGTCCTATCAGTAGCAGCTAAGGACTTTGGGCTTGTCTAGTTTGGAGAAAAAGAGGCTCAGGGGTGTCCTCATTTCTCTCTACAGCTTCCTGAGAAGGGGAAGTGGAGAGGGAAGTGCTGATCTCTTTTCCCTGGTATTCAGTGATAGGATGCATGGGAATGGTTCAAAGCTTCACCAGGGGAGATTTAGATTTGACATTAGGAAGCATTTCTTTACTGAGAGGGTGGTCAAACACTGCAACAGGCTTCCTAGAGAGGCGATCAATGGCCCTGAGCCTGTCAGTGTTTAAGAGGTATTTGGACAATTCCCTTAACAACATGCTTTATTTTTTGGTCAGGCCTGAACTGGTCAGGCATTTGGACTAGATAATCATTGTAAGTCCTTTCCAACTGAAACAGTCTATTCTACTCTGTTTTATTCAAATTTAGAAGAGACCCATTTGAAGCAATTTTTTAATCATGAATATTTTCATGGACAGTTTGAGTAAATATAGAATTCATATTTTTCAGACATTGTATCAGTCTGTTAGATTATGACCTTTCCTCAATTCATACCAATGGCTTTTATTCTATTGTCCATGTCTTATACTGAGGTTAATCATAGCCCTCTTCAAATGCCTGTTTTCAAAGTTAATGGTTATAAATTAGCATAACAATACCTAAATATGAAATTAACATAGTAGCATTAGTTCCTTATTAAAGGTTCCTTATTATTGAAAAGAAGGTATTCTCAATAGCAGCAAACCTCACAATCTGATATAATAAACCTAATCAAGTATTAATATATATCCCTTAAACTTGCCTAAAGGAGAGTATACTTTAAAAGTATTTATGGAGACAAGACACCAGAAGAATCTAAGGCACTATTGTTTCTTATGAAAATATCCTCAGGAAGGATCTTAGTAGAATTCAGCATGATTTGAATGTTTGTTTTAATAATCAGTGATGAACTCAGTGTATTTTAATGAACTGAGCTACAGCAGTATTTTGCACTGAAGTATAACCTGATAGCATTCTTTTACTGACTTTGAGACTCTAAGAGTAAGAAATATTTTCTATAGAAAGGATGTTCTTTTTCTGTTTCTTTTATTTTTTCATGTTCATCCTAAATGCATCTGGCATAAAATCAGATGATAAAACATACCCCCACATCAATATGATTGCATATCTTAACCTGGTTAAGTCAGTTTTCACATTTTTCTTGAGAGTGACACAAGGAGGTCAATTACTTGTCAATTTAGACTGCTACTAACAGACAGTTTTATGAGAAGGAGCAGCATCAATGGCCTGTTTTGTCTCTAGTTAAATTAAATTGATAAATTTATTTTCAGAATATAGACACATTCAGCAGCTCTAAACAAGAAAATGGCCTGATTATAATTTCAATAAACACATTGAGTGTTATCATACTCCTATTAAAGAGTAAGGAGAACAGTGAGAAGTAATAGTGATAAGTTTAGAAATAAAAGCCACCTGAATTGGTTGTCTTTTTTTTTTTTTTTCTTCTTTTTCCTTCAGTCTGCCTGATTTTCAGTCATCTGTTAAATATTTGTATAGGGGGAAAAAAAGAGTTACTTCCATTTTGGATTACCGTTTTACTCAAAAAATACATCATCTCCAACCTCCTTTTAAAACAGTATTCTGCAAGGGGAGCCAGGATCTGAATGAAAAGATGTGAATAAAAAGACAAGTAACTAGAGACTTCAAAAGTCTCTACATGAGACCCAAGATTTAGCTGTGGTCAGCTAGAATATGAGATCACGTGGATTACATTCAGAAATATCACTGTACTTGTGACTCTTATTGAAAACTATCATGTTGATTAAAAATTGCTTTGGCATAGTGAGACCTAGTATTCCTGATCCTGCTCCCTGGATTAGTCTAGTTTTTCTTCCAGGACTTAAAATTGCAAAGCAGTAAGATCTTGTTTGCCAGTTCTAAGAAAGCTTTTGATCATTTTGCAGGCATCCTTTTGTATTTGTAGTTGCAAAGATCTTAAAACAAATTTAGAAAGTTGTATCTAACTTGAGGAACAATATAATCTATAATGTGTCCTACAGTCCAACTTCTCCAACCAATCTTCTACACCAATACACCAGCTGGAGCAAATCACACCTACTTTCTTGCCCTTACACTTAGTTTCTCTTCCAGTAGAAACAAGTGTAAAGGGACTGGGGGTGGAAAAGAAAGTGTGCAGAGAGGAAAAAATTTCCTTTGAAAAATACTAAGGTTCCTTTTGTTGTAATCACTTGTTTCCTGGAGATTGGAAGTGTTTCTGGATCCCATAGTTTAGATGTAGATCCATTCACAGTAGTCTGTGGCTTCTAGAACAATCTGCCATCATTGCAAATCAGGTTTTCCTGTTTCCTGTCCTTTTTTTCTAGAAAAAAGCAGACACTCCACTGTGGTTTTAGGGAAACAATCACCTTAAGTATGATGAAACTCAAGAGGGGGTAGAGCTGATAATATCCTGTGTCACTGTATGCAAAGGTCCTCTTTCTCTTGATCCATATCTAGTGAGCTGCACTCAAGCTTCATCCAGTGAAGTGTATCTATCAGATATGTAACATGTAGAGAACTGCACACTCTAAGGACATGTTAGGTGAGGTGCTGTGAAAAAATACTGTAAATGGGAGACTAAAAATATTATAAAAGGGATTCTGAGAAAGATTTTGGAGTCCTTATGTGTGACTGGATCCGAGTATACCAGGATCTTGAAATGGTATTTCCCAGTGGACAGGGATGAAGAAACAAAATGGATTTGTCCAAAGTATCAGGTTTCTGAAACTATTATACCATCATTACAAGTTAGAAAGAAATGGAGATTTTTAAAGAAAGTTTAGACAAATATCTGACAAAAAACATTTTCACATATTTTATCAACAGTATGATAAGATATGATCTTTAGAGGTGAAATTCATCTTGTTTAATGTTAAATATCTATAATGCATCAGACAGTCACCCTGCAGAGAAACAGCTTTAATGAGATGGACATACATACATATTATCTACCTGATTTTTTTTATTTTAGAATATAATGCATTGTGTGTGTATATTTTCTTCTGCTAATTACAGAGGGAGTTTAGCATATATAGTTCAAATTATGAACTTTTAAACATCAAACTCAAGGCAGAGTAAACCTTTTTCTCTAGAGGAACTCTCAAATTCCCTTCTAGGTCTCTTTTACATTTTTCTGCTATTTTAAATTAATTTTCAAGATTAATCAAACTTATATTTTGTCCTCCAATGTAAGTCTATCTACTCTTCATGACTGTTCACTATATATAAACTCAATAGCATGTATCATGACACTTTCAGTTGGCTAAAACTGCTGAAC
>NW_010526867.1:51407-55080 GCF_000687285.1 Phaethon lepturus
AGTATAAACAACAATAGCACCTTCAGCTTTGACCCGCTAAGAAACTGTCTGTTTTAAAGGATTATAGATTTTATCAAACACATATTTTTCAGTATTAAACCATAGTGTGACTTCACTGTTAGCTATGGTTTGCAGAATGTGAGCTCTTTATTTAGATAACACAGTTATAAATTAGGGAAGATGAAGCCTGCTGTTGTCTGTCTTTGCTGGAAGAATTTGTCTTTTTAAGCATAGTGATTTGCCTTCCCAGATAAAGTTTTTAATTATACTTTGCAGTTCTTTGAAGCCCATTAGACATCTAGAAATGTAGCATACTGTAAACATAATTATACTTATGAGAAGTAATTAATCTAATGGATCTTCAGTCTACCTCACCTAGTGAACTGCAACCTGTTCCAATTTATTATGCCGTTTCACAGCAGTAGTACAAGGGGGTAAATATTGTCTTTCATAATAATTTTTAGTGTTTATTAAGGAGTTTCCCTGAATATCTTATACAATTAATTGCAGAAATCTACTTAGTTTAGAAGACATCATGACTGCTGATAATAGTAAAACAATACTTTATTATTTTTCCTAATTAATTTAGTGGTACATAAAATTCAATATCATCCTTACATATTTAGGTATCAAAATTCTGATTTAGCCAACAGGGATCCATCTGTCTGGAACAGACTGCAGTATCGTTCCTGGAACACATGGCAAGCAATTTGTTTTTTCCTGGGAAAGAAAAAAAAGAGTTTTTTATCATATGTAACTATTTTCCTTTTTCTTATTCCTGTCGTAAAGTCCTTCATCAATTGCATTTATTTTTCTACTTAAAAGTGAAATATATTTCTGAATCTCAAATTAATAAAGAGCCTATTGTGAGGGATGCGGGGTGGGGCAGCTGGGGCGAATCTAATCTACGCATAAATTTTTTACACAGATTTCAATACAGTAGTTATACGTAGGATGTTTTATACATAATCATTTGATTATGTCTAATATTGCTTATAAACTTAAGCACAATCCACTCTGTCAAATGCCTTCTTTATTCTTACAGATAGTGGGGAAAAAAACACTTCCTTTTCCAAATTCTACCTGTACTGCTTAAAAATATCAGGAAGTTATGGACCTATGTCTTCTCTATTCATTAATAATTTACATACAAATAAGAAAAGGATGCAAAATTAAGAGCTTTATTTTCCTTTTTTAGTCAGAACTATATTTCAAAGTTCATATCAGTGCAAATATTCATAGTTACTATATTGTCTAATTAAGTTGGCACAAAATTGTTTTCCAGCAGGTGACTGTACTGTGCAACACTGGTAACTCTGCATTCCCTATCAGCTTCAGTTTCAACTTTTTATTTTCTTTTGATTACATGTTGAAGAAAATTTTCAAGGTCTCATGAGTACCCTGTTACCTACGTGCAGAAACCAAGAGCACATATGTAGATTGTGTCTTTGCATATAAAGATGTGTTGTAACCTCGTGAGTTGTATTTTAAGTGAGTGGCTGACAGAAAAACCCAGAATAAAATTTCATGGAGAAGACTAGCTATGCTTCTTTCGCTCAGACTGATTTGGCTCACAAAGTTTTGGGGTATGTCTCTATGCAAGGACCCTATTGTGTGTCCTTGTTAGTCTAAACAGATGATAGAATCATAAAATCACAGAATCATAGAATAGTTAGGGTTGTAAGGGACCTTTAAACGCCGTCTAGTCCAACCCCCCTGCAATAAGCAGGGACATCTTCAACTAGAACAGGTTGCTCAGAGTGCCATCCTACCTGACCTTCAATCAAGGGATCTAAGAGACATCTACCACCTCTCTGGGCAACCCGTTCCAGTGTTTCACCAACTTGACTGTGAAAATTTTTTTCTTATGTCTAGTCTAAATCTACCCTTTTTTAGTTTAAAACCAAATGTTACCCTTTGTCCTGTTGTTACAGGCCCTGCTAAGTCTGCTGCCTCCCTGGGGCCTGAGTTCAGACATCAGTTAGTAAACTTCCTAGCCTGGTATGGCCATCAGACAATTACCCATTACTGCTCTTTGATGTGGGTAACAATGAAGCTGCAACACATAGTCCAAGGGAAATCAAAAGAGACTTCAGGGCCTTGGGACAGTTGGTAGGCGAATCTGGGGCACAGGTTGTATTTTCCTCTATCCTTCCAGTTGCGGGCAGCGACGTAGGAAAAAACAGACAGGCCCAGTCTATTAATACATGGCTCCATGGCTGGTGCCACCACCACAATTTGGGGTTTTTTGATAATGGGATGGCCTAAACAGCACTTGGCTTGCTAGCATCAGATGGGATTCAACTTTCTCAAAGGGGAAGAGGATCTTTGCTCACAAGTTAGCAGCAGTCATTGACAGAGCTTTAAAGCAGACTTGAAGGAGAATAATATCAGGCTTACCCATGAAAAGCTGTGGGATGATATGCCATAGTTAGAGGGATGGGGTGCTAGCGAGGACCCTCAGCCTGTTGCTTTGAGACCTGCTGGCTACACTGCAGCACACTTGTCTTATGGGAATGAGCCAGTGGGTCCTGAGGTAGTAGTAACCAACGGGGAAACACCAATGAAATACCTCAAAGGAATTAAGGGGTGTTCCTCTAAGAATGTGTCACGGCCGACAGGCCAGCTGAAGTGCCTCTATACCAATGCATACAGCATGGGCAACAAAAAAGAGGAGTTGGAAGCTACTGTGCGGCTAGAAAGCTGTGACTTAGTTGCCATTACTGAAACTTGGTGGGAAAAATCCTGTGACTGGAGTGTTGTTATTGATGGCTACAGGACACTCAGAAGGGACAGGCAAGGAAGGAAGGGCAGAGGCGTTGCCCTCTACATCAAGAAATGGATAGAGTGTGAAGAGCTGTTTCTGAGGAATAACCATGAGCCGGTTAAAAGCTTATGGATATGAATCAGGGACTGAGGCAACAAAAGGAACCTTGTGGATGGTGACTACTACAGACTGCCCGATGAAGGGGAGCCTATTGACAAAACCGTCTCACTCCAGCTACAGGAGGCATCACGCTCACAGGTTCTCATCTTGCTGGGGAACTTCAACCACCCTGACATCGCCTGGAAAAGCACAGCAAGCTGTAGGCAATCCAGGGGACTCCTGGAGTGCAGTGAGGATGACTTCCTATAGCAGGTAATAGACAGCCCTACCAGAGGGGATGTGATACTAGACCTGTTGGTCACCAAAGCATGTGAGCCTATTGGTGACATCAAGATTGGAGGCAGCTTGGGCTGCAGGGATCATGCACTGGTGGAGTTCCAAGTCCTGAGGAATATTGATACAGATGAAGAGTAAAGTCAGGACCCTGAATTTTAGGAAAGCAAACTTCCAGCTCTTGAGGGAGTTAGTCAGTAGAAAACCCTGGGAAACTGCCCTCGGGGATAAGGAAGCAGAACAGAGCTGGTAGATCTTTCAGGGTGCTTTCTATAGAGCGCAACTTGTGATCCCCAAGTGTAAGAAATCAGGAAAGGAAGACAAGACGCCAGCATGGTTGAGTGGAGACCTGCTGTTCAAACTAAATGGCAAGAAGGAAATGCACAGGCAGTAAAAGCAGAGAAGATAACTGGGACCCTGGCTGATTTTGTAGGGATGTGGTTAACCAAGGCACAGCTCGAGCTGAACTTGCCAAAGAATAGTAAGGGCTTCTATGGGTATGTCAGCCAGAAA
>NW_010526868.1:0-51852 GCF_000687285.1 Phaethon lepturus
CCTGCCCGGCTGAAGGCGCTCGGCGTCCGCGCTCCGCCGCTGCCGAGCCCCGGCGTCCGTGCAGCGCTCGTTCCTTTGCTTTCCCCAGCCAGAGTGATTCCTTTTCCCTTGCACAGCCGTGACTCGTTTCTCTGCCACGCACTTTCTTAATTCCTGCCTTTTTTTTTCTCTCGTTTGCGCTCTCTTCCACTCTCGGGGCACAGTAGCGGGTATTCACTCTTTGAACCCTCAGGGCTGGAGGCAGCGGCGTGTGTCCGGTTCGCACCCTGGGAGCTCTGGTTTTCTGGAATTCTGCAAGTTCGGGACTGACCTTTGTAATTGTGCCTCTCCAGCATGTTTTACAGTGAAGAGCGCTCTAACATAGCAGCAAAAATGCCTCCTGTGGTCCCCAAAAGGAAATGCGGCTAGAAAAAGTGATGATGGGATAAGCAGGTTGTAAGGAGCATTCAGGGCTGGGTGACATCTTTGCAGGGGGTGGAAATCGTGACAGTCACGAGGGGAAAAATGGTGAAAGCTTGACTGATACTTTGTACCTTCTGCCCCGTCCTCTTCTTTATTTTGAAAGGAGATTGCATTCAACAATGCCAGCTTGCTTTTTTCTAGGAGGGACATAACCAATGGTGTCACTGGTTAGTTCTCCTTTTCCTGAGAGTCTGACAAATTGAAAACCACACAATTTTGAGGTTTCTTGTGAGAATTGTGTGGAGAACAATAGTCAGAAAACCACTAATGATATAAACAACTTCTGATAGTTTATTGTAATGAAGAGTGATCTTCTGTGCCACTTGTGTTCCACAGTGGACTTCTCGATGTGAGAAAAAAATGTTAATTTCATGCTTGCGAAGTGTTAATTGTCCTGAGTCCCATGAGGTTGTTCATTCAAGTTCAGTCCATGACTTTAAAGGTAAAGAACCTCATCCTGCAAAATTCTGCACAGAGTGAATTTGAAATAAGTTACCCGCTTGATTTCAGAGTGGCTTTGCAGAGAGGCAGCCCACTTCTTGTAGGACTGTGGCTTAACCTTCAGAGATACTACTTGCAGCACAACCTTATCTAGTTTCTGCTCTGGTGACCAGGAGGGTGTGGACTATTGTACGCCCTGAACTTTGTTTCTTTCTGTGTAGGTAACAGCCCAGGCTGCTTATGTATGGGAGCCCATATGTATGACTAGGTGAGATTAGGCTGAGCATAAGGAATTTAAAAATTTTGGCATTATAATCAAGTAAACTTTATTATGCTAGTATGATTGGCTATGCTAGATTATGGTGAGGTTTTTTTAAGCATACCTTTGAGCAAGGTTCTTCTACCTCAAGAATGGCCTTGGGCAGTAGCATGAATCAGAGGCACTCCTCTAGCTTCCTTTTTATTAGCTTCCAGGGTGAGTTTTTTGTGCTGGCTTGAGCCAACTGCTGATTATGACGGCTCCCAGAAGGGGCACTGGCTTCTGAGTAAGCAGGGTGGAGGAGAAAAACTGCCTCTTTCCTTATGTTACCAATGAAAAAGTGTGCCGGTGGGCAGTATCCCCTTAATTCTGTGTGCACAGACAGTTGTGTCAAAAAGTTCCTTCTTTCCCCTGTATGCAGACACATGGACCAAACTGACATAGAGTCTGTAATGCTTCAGCTCTTGCGTTTAATTTGCAACCAGAACTGATCGGGTTAATCCACAGGCAGTAAACAGAATTATTTATGCAGTGACTAGCTTTATCAAGCAGTGTTTGATACATGGCATTAATGGAATCATAATTCTGTCAATTTGATGTTTGCAGACTTCTCCGTTTCCTATCTGCAATTGTATCCTGTGCTGTGTTGAAGCTTTGCACGCAGGTGGCAGTCCTCATTGGTTTTCTGCTTAATTTGAAGAAGTTGATGAGGATTGAAAGGGAAATGTGAACTTCTTGGGCCATTAAGCTGCCTGGTAACCAAGGTGCCTGTTAGTACCAATTAAGGTGGTTTTAATGAGGGTAATGCCACCGATCTGCATGATACAGGCTATTAGATGGTAACAACTTTCATTCACTGGTAGTGTGGGTAAGGTGATAGTTGAAGTGTAAAGATACGAGTTCATTCTTTTCAGAAAGAACACTTACATTGTGGCTATTAGTAATCTGTGCTTCGGAGACTAATACGGAACTACTTGTGTTTATTTTAAACACAACCCTGTAAGTCATACCAACGCAGTAAGATATTCCAAGAAGTAAACAATATGATTCAATGTCACTTGTCTGATTTTTGCATTTCAGTTCAGAATTGTTTGTGTCCTGTATTGGCTTCTACAGATTGTTGGTTGTGGGTTCAAACTGATTTTCTGCCTTCTAGTTTTGTCCACAGTTGGTTAAACCTGGAGACTGCTACCTTTAGCACAGATAATACAGATGGCATATGGGCAGAGTTTGAAATGGCAGACAGCAGAGAGTGCAAGACTGGAAATTGTAGCATTTTTAGGGGAGCATATGTGAGAGACAAATGGCTTGCAAGTTTCTCACTTGCAATGAATTTTCAACCCAGTAACAGATGGGATTTTGGAATCTTCAGCCTTGTAAAGGAACAAAACCACTGCTGATCACCTGATGGGCAACATCTTGCCTCTGTAACCAACAGGATTTTCTGGGTCTCGCAAAGCTTCCTTGCAACATGCTTCACTTCTAATTTGGGAAGGAAAGATACTATCTGGTGCATCTTCCTTGAAATAGGCTCGGGTTTTGGGCCAAATGAAATGAAGTAAACCTATTCTTGGTCAAGTGTTTCTCCCCAAAAGACATCATTTACAGAATGCCTTTCATGCAGACTCTTTTCAGTCCAAAGAGTGTGCTCAGAGGAAAGAATACCTGAGTGACTCCCCATGATTTTTAACTTTTATTATCTGCTTGTTTTAAAATTATTAGCTTAGGGCATAAGGAATCAACAATGGACTGACTTTCTTTTTCTGCTGGCAGTAACACAGGCTTGTGTTAACTTCAGTTGTAAAGCAATTCTCTCTTTGGTCATCATCTGTTCTTGACAGTCCTATGTGGACTGGAGAAGATTGTATTAATGGTACCAAGTATGAGAGAATTTGGAGCTGTGGAATAATAAGCTACTCTATTCTTTTATAAATCCAGGCTGCTATCAGAACAAGCAGTCGGGTCCCTTTTTCTAATTCCTTCCTGCAGGCAGTAGCAGTGTGGTAAGCCAGGTCAGGGAACTGACCCAGCTCAAAACCAATTCAGAAATGAAAAGTGCTGGGTTTCCAGGTGACTGTAATGATGGATCAGGTACACATGCTTTACATGTTACCTTTGACTGTGAACTAACAGATGTAAAGTGTTTGTTTATAATTGTGTAGTTTGCATCTGTTGTTCAGCCAATCCCCAAATCTGGTCTTCCAGAACAAGAAACTGAAGTTTTATTGAAAGAGCTCTGTGACATGAGGTCCAGAATAGCTTGCATTTTGGTAAAGATGGTGGCTTGCACCTGGATGCACTGATATGACTATCTCTTGAAATGTAAATTTACCCTTGGTTCTGGTGTAGTGGCTGTTTCATAGAACATGTATGGTAGGACTGGGGAAAGACCAGGCAGATTATCGTGGCTGGTCCTCTGCAGTTTCAGGCCGTAATGGACCATTCACATACCGCAAAATGCTTCAACCCAACAACAAACTTGGAGCTTGCAGCAGAACACTGAAACCCACAAATGTGGTGTTCAGCTTAGAAGGAGCAAGTGAAAGCTTAAGCAATATTTGTTGCCTGTGATCTCTCTAAATTGTTAAATGCGTAACTTAAAATATATTATGAGCCCACAAAAACTGCACTGGTCGGTGAGGTATATTGTTCATATTTTAGTAATCTTTATAGGCTCTGAGTAAAACCAGAGTCATGTTTTGTTTAGAAAATGTCTTAAAGTTTTTGGGTTGAAGGCAAGCTAATTAAAGTAGTTTGGTCGCTCTCTGGAAAGTGTTTTGGTCTGGTGCATTTTTAAAGGCAAGGAAGGGGCTGGGAGGGAAAGGTTGAGAAACTTTTGGGCAACTTTAATTCCCAAGCTTTCCCTTCCTCTTCACATCTCATTCCGGGGATTCCCATTTTGCACTTCAAGTATGCAGATACATAGGTGGCTATTTGAAAGGTGATGGCTCAATTTGATGTAGTTCCAAAAGCAGCGTAGCCACTTGTTATGGCTAAAATACCTTAGCCATATTACCAATAGAAACTGTTTGTTACAGTGGCAAATAGCAGCCTTTGACTTTCAGTCTGTCATCTTTTATTTTGTTGTTTTTTTCTTCTTTTTGAATAGATTTTTTTTGTAAACTGACAGGTAATTACCCCTAATAGTTATTGGTGGCCTTTTAAGCCCATTACATTTTTGCCTGCTGGAGGGACTGGAGCATAGGACTATTCTTGTCGCAAAGACTTATTTACTTTGTTGAAATACCATGTGGTAGTTGAGTTACAATCAGCTGCGTCATGCCTTAGGAATGGCAGTAATTTTCAAATGTAAACCGGTGCCTGCCAGCTACATTTGTGATTTATGTGAGCAGAAATGCAAAGGATCAGAGAGGAAGAGATTGCTGCAGAATAAGATTTTCTTACTAATGGTTTGATTTGTGGTAACTTCTGATACACTGGGCCATGAGGTCTTGGCTTCATGTTCAAACCTCATACGTTTTCTGCAGAGTTGTCTCAAAATCAAAAGAGTTTCACACTACTGATAGTAGTACATCATGTCAAATTAGAGCAAAATTTGCATTTGTTTCAAGTTGCTGCTTGCCTTATGCCTGCCATTCCTGCAGAATGCTTCTGATTTGAAACTGAAGTCCACTGTTGTGCAGCAGGTTCCTGACAAGGGCTCTAGAAGGGTGGAAGAGCCCATTCCCACTGCAGAAGTGACTGTCTTCCTCTCTATTGATAGAAACACTCTTAAGACTACTCTTTTTTTTTTTTCCTCTCATTGTCTTTATTATGGTATTTCTAAAACTTGTCATGTTGATGGCAATGCCAAGAAAACTTTCAGCAGGGAAAAGTGAATTGGCATTGTTGACAGCAAAAGGGTTTGAATCTTCAAAGTAGTTATTTCTGATTTAGTTCCCCGATTTTTACTGCTGGACCTACAGTTTATTTGATGTGAAAGTTGGCTGTGCTACTTCTTGCTTCCATAATCCTTTCTGGATTTTGTTAATCCATATTATCCTGAGTCTGTCTTCTCTTACTTTTGGTGCTTACTACTGTACTCCTTAAGTAGTTCCCTGTGAGACTAATCCTGTGGACTTCAAAGGCGTTGCTGACATGAGCAAAACTTCTAACTATTCCTTTTCTTATTCTTACTTTGACAAGCAGTAGTTCTAGAAGTGTCTTGTGACTTTTGGGTGCTTTTAGCTCTTGGATATCCACCTTGATGCATCACTAACAGCTGATATTTAGGAACTGTCATACAGTTCATCTTGCTAACAATCAGGTCCCTTTATGGAGCCTCTGAATCCTCTCCCGAGGCATCCAGAACTGCTAGTTTCCGTCTAGAGTTTTGACTGAGCTGTTTCCTGATTAGATGTGGGCCTAATTGTTCAGAAGTGTCAAGAGTCCGTAAGTATCAGCTTCCTCTAGCACTGTGTGTGCCAACCAGTTCTGAATTTTGCACCAGCCTCTTGCATATTCTTGTGGTTCCTCTTTCATCATAGGGCTGTATTTGGTAGCACAAATGCAGAAAAGAACTATGGAAATAAAAACCAAAACAATAAAAGCTTATAAAATGAAAAAATTGAAACCAATAGTGTATTGATCAAGAAGCAACAAGCGTGTAATAATCTTTCCCTGTCATTCAAAAGTTGAAAAATGTATACCATTTCTATGTGCAAGCTTGACAAAGCTTCTTTAATTGAAAGTCACCTTTTTTATCTATTTAACTTGAACTTGACTGGTAGGACATTTCTTTCAATTAGTGCTTTTAGGGGAAAAATAATCCTATTTATGCTAGCATGTTAAAGACCCAACCATGGCCAAGCTTAAAACTACCTTAGTCCAAACTCATAAATGCATTTATACCCTTGCTACCAGAAAGAGACTATGTTTTCAGATCCAGTGCATTTAATTTATGATTGAATGCCTAAAATACTGTAATGAATTTTGGTTCATTTGCCAGGAAACATGTGCTAATAAAACTGGAAAATAAATATGAGTTACTAAACAACTTTCTGGGTGGCCAGTTCACCATTGCCTTCAAAAACTGAAGATGTTACAGAGTGCTAGTTGGACCAGTTGCTTAAATGATAAAAATGTCTTTTTGGTACAGTACAGACTGTACCTCCTAGGAAGATCTTCCAGGAACAGAGGGGAGCATTGTTTAAAGGATGAATTGTTCTGGCAGCCTCTTGAAGCTTTCAGATAGGTGTCTGACACTTGTCAGAATGTATCTAAAAAAAGTAGTGATTGTTCTGTGGAGATTATTCTTTGCCCACATCTCATACTCTCAAATCTTTGGAGGTGTTGCTGCAATAAAAGTAGACCTCATTCTGGAAAGTGATGAATATGGGCAAAAAGTTCATTGAGATAACGGTGGAGATTATTAATAGTTTCTGCTCTTGGGAAGCTTGGTACTTTGATCCTCTGTAATAATAAAACAGTTTACAGCTTTAGCTCTAAAGTTCTAATACTGTCATGGGAAAATAGTGTCCAATTAGTTCTGAAAGAGCTTCTTGGGTTTTTTTTTTAAATGCAAGTGTGATAAGCTTAAATATTAGAGACCTGATTCTTGCAGCACATCCATTCTCGTTGCTCTGACGATGTAGAGGGTGCTTCAAGCTGCAGAGTGATGGAGCTTCATGTAAGGGCATAAAGGAGCTCTAGAAAATGAAGGGAAGGCTACAGTGCATGGTACCCGGTTCTAAATTATTTATCTCCTTACATCTTGTGTGGTTTAACTAAAACTGATCTGCTTACTGCAGATTTGGGAGTAGGTTGTTCTTCGTTCTTCTTGACAACAAAAGGATCAATATTCTTGTTTCACTTTTTTCCTTCCAGAACAAGACCCTTAGTTCCCAGCCAAGATTTCCTGTTCTTCCTTTCAACACTATTCCCCTGTTTGCCATTTGCTTGTTACCTGAGATAGGTGGCAAGATTAAAATGCTTTGGAATTAAAGGTCTCTGGAAATGTGAAACCGTATCACGCTATGCAGTGCCAGGTCTCTGATTGGGACCCGTGTCATTTTGCAAACATGAATCAATGAAACCACAGGCATCCATTATGGGAGAGTAATCTGCTACGAAGCCCATGTTGAATGAGAAGGACCGAAGGTACAGAGGCCAACTGAAATCCCTATGGTTATGCATATTAGAAATTCTACTTGTGTTAGCCCTGCCAGCATGAGTTAGCTCAAGTGCTAGTTTCCATAGAGCTGCTATCCAGTGGAGGTAGAGTTTTTGGCAGCATATCCCAAGTTTCTTAAAAAGCAGTGGGCCAAGCCATGCTATGAATTCTTATGCAGATTGTGGGCGAGCTTGTCTGTCTCCTCCTGAGCACATGGATGGAAAGGGGAAGGTGTTGGAGTCCTGAGAACACTTGTACAAACTTTTACGGCAGTAATTCTGGTGGGTTATGTTTGCAGCTGATGAAATGGGATCCCTTAGCTTTATGTTCTCTGTGGGTCTATCAGCTTGAGTTTAATGTTGGTATGTGTAGGTGTGGTACTAGCAAGAGACAATGCTAAAGTTTTAACTTGCGTGAGCTTTACGGTGAAGACTAGCCTGTAGGCACAGTTGGACTCCATGCTCAAGCGTTTTACTCGTTAGACCTCCTCTCATCTCTCCACCCTCACTCCCTCTGGAAGTAATGCATACAGAAAAACTCATTAGATAGTAACACTCACAGTTCTGTACAGTAGTATTTCCAAGTTTTCTTTCTACTTCCTCTGATGTTTTGCCCAGTAAGAACTAGGACAGTAATTTAAAGCCAGTGGCAAATTCACTTAATTCTTTTGAAAGTGCCACACGCTTTCAAGTTGGGAATTAGCTGAGTAGTCCAATTTATCAAGTGATGGTTTTAGTTTTTTTTCTTTTAAAAGTCTGCTTGAAAATGTCATTGCAAAAGTTACTCTTGTACTTAATGTATCCAAACAGAAGTTGCACATTTGCAGGCTTGGAGGAAAAAATGGTGATTACAGACAGACTTGGTAAAATTCAGTTGCAATTGTATGCATATTGTAAATGAGCATCTGTTTCTTCACAGGCCATAAAAATGGCAACATTCCAAATCAGAGGTTACTTTTGTGAAAACTGGATTTCAAACCTTTAGCAGGTATATGCAGTTGTTAAAACTGGAATGTAAGTACCACAATGCTCAGAAGATTCTAGGTGTGAATCCCTTCTTTTGTAGAGGACAACCCAAAGAGTGGTTATGTGCCCATTCTCTTCCAAGTCTCCTTCTCCAAAATGTACAATACAGAGAAGATGCATAATATTTTAAGTTTATTTAATTCCTGTGATATCAATAGGCTAACCTGAATACAAACCAGATTCTGATTCAGCTAAAGCCAGTGGCAAAACTGTTCACTTCTGTGGTCGTTTGATAGTTGAAACAGTGTTATGGGGTTAGGACTGTTGCTCCAAAGGACAAGACTATGATTTAATATATTTTTGGGAGAATACTAATCGTTCAGGCTAGATGTTACTGCTCAGATTTCAAAGAGGCAAAATAAACCTGCAGGGCTTGGAAGATACGCACTTTACAATAATACCAAGCACCCTTTAACCTAATAAGATCTATAAGCTATCTGTCATTATGGTATCTAGTTCTTGTAGCCTCGCCAGTGGACGAAAAGGAGAAGTCTCATCTTGTATCCTGCATGTTAGGAAGGTCAGTGTGCCACAGTGAAAGCAGTTGAATGTGTATCTTGGTAATGATGAATGAAGTAATTAAACATGCTAGGTAGCTGTGTTTTGTGAAATTAGAGCTGGTAAAAGATGCAGCTTTGATAGCACCAGGATCTGAGGTTTCTCTGTAGCACAGTAGTAATAACAACACAGGCAGCTGTTGCTGCACCTTTTCTCCCTGAGCCAACTTTATACGGCTCAGAACCGAGTACCGCTAAAACAGGAATGGCACTTCGGTGTCACTGGCTGCTTTTCTTCTGGTTCAGGAAGGTTGGCTTGATGAAACTGCAAGATCTTCCAGCAGCTGGATTGAGAACCATTAAGTCAAGGACCACTTTCCAGACCCAACAAGCAGTGTGCTGTCATCTTTTTGCACTTGGAAGCTGCTTTCGGCATGTGAGTTCCAAGTTGGGTACTCCTGCATCTGCTCGTTCCACTTGAACACTGACGTGCTATTGCGTGTTGTTTAGTTTGAATCAGCCAGACACGAAACATGACTGTAGCCTTAAAAACTGTTTTACACTGTGGCTAACACTTCATTATTTTATCTTCCCTTTCTATGTTTGAACACTGTTAAGTGGGCACCATTCTCACTGACTGCACAGAGTAAAAGGAGGCTAGTGCAGGGGGAACAAAAGCTAAAGGCATTCCTCTAAACAACAGCCTGGGTAATCTTGCAGAAAACCATAAGTTATTACTGTAGAAAGATGTATCAAGGCAACCTGATATATTTACAAATGTATGAATTGTCAAGAAGAGTGGCTAGGCTATTTTTTTTTTTCCCATCGGTGTATGTGCAAAAGTGGACATTGCACAATGTTCCAAGGAGACTGGAAGTACAGGTCTAGTTGAAGGAATTTTTTTTTTTTTATCAAGCATTGGATTAAGTTGTGTGTAGTATATTCAGGAAGCAGGTTGGGTCCTACATGACTAGTACTGATTTATACCTGCATTGGTTCATAGCACTCCCTCTTACTCCAGACATAAGCTGAGACAACTAATGTAGATTAATTCTTTATCTGAGCTTAAAATCCCTAAGGGCCTTTTAGAGTGAAAATAATAAAAGGAAGTAGAGAGCCTAGTAAAGAAAATTACACAGCTAACGATTTGTGTCTGCGTTACCCATGTGTAAAATAAAATGCATGTTTACTATTACGTACTGTGACTCTGCTGTGCGTTATTCTGGTACATGTTTCCAGGCAAACGGTTTAGAAAATGACTGCATGTGTAAAAACAGCAGGGCTTTAAACTTCACATTGAGATGGGCAGAAGGGAAGATTGGACTTGTGGAAATGGGGGTGTTCGTGTAACTTTTGAGGTCAGAGTGCAGAACTTTTGAGGTCAGATTATTGCAAATCCTAGAAGCTCTGAATTGATTCTTTAGTCAGGGGGTGAAGTGGTGGTTAGTAGTAGTGGGTTCTACCGTAGCAAGGTTTTGCCCAGGGTTTCTATATGAATGCCTAAGTGTATTTGGAGAGACTTGTTTTCTTGGGATTTTCCTACTGTAGGTTTTTCTTTGCTGTTGGTTTCCATGGCCTAGTTCGGGGGAGGAGGCAGAGGGGCTGAGGCTTCAGAGTTCTTCCATCTGGGCAAAACGTGGAGCTACTTTAAAACATGCACTTAGTGACAGAAAGATTTCAGGATTTTTCCAAGTGTTATATCCGCTCGTATACAGCAAACCGTGTGGTATTATGCCATAATGTTGTACCCGAGGCACTGTAGTCTCACTGTGCTAGCCACTGACATAAACGTAAGTCTGGAAAGTCACTGGTCATCAGAAAACTTATTGTAAAGTCTCATCAGTATTACAGAGAGTTTTTGAGTGGTTAGATCACAGGAGCAGCTACAGTTTGGCTGCTTCTACCCCAGGTACACTTACAGAGAGACAAAACAGCTAATTGCTGTAATGACCTTATCACTGGTATCCAAATCAGTGTATGTTTAGGATGTACATCTCTGTCCTGTATTGCAGTAGAGAAGGTCTCTGAGAACAGAATCTCATTTTCATACAGCTACTGTGGTATAAACACTTTGAAATAAATAATTGAGGGGAAGATGACTAATGGGAATTCTGTAGACATGAAAAGATGGAGATTACTTCTTTTTCCTTTATAATCAGTATGTCTCTTGCTTCAACAGTTCTGAATCATCTCAGTTTGCCTGATGTGAATCTACTAAGAAGTCCTAATTAAAATACATGGGATAATTTGTCACTGGGTCTGCTCTTGCTCCAGAGCATTGTTGTGGAACTGACTGTGGTTTTAGTCTGTAGAGCTTAAAGCCATAAGAGACCATTAGATCATCTAGCTGGAGCACTTGTGTAACACTTGTGAAGCCATCCATATTCCCATGGGCTGAGGTTGTTAAATCGTTTTTTTCTAAAGCAATCCAGGCTTTAAGAGATTAAACTGTTGATCCTAGAATCTGATCCAGTCTGTGATGGAGAGACAGGAATATCCAAAAGTTGATGATGGCATGACTGAAAGAGGAAAATCTGCCCCAGTCCCAAATTTGGCAATCAGTTTGATTTAGACTGTTTGTGCAGGACAGACTCTGCAAAACCTTAGATTATTTGCCTATCCCATCTCCAGGATAATGCTCCTGTTATTCAGAGGAAATCAGAAAAATTATAGTAGACTTGATCAACAGTGCATCTGGCAAACACAATTCCTTGTCCTCAGCAGGTAAGCGGGTAACACCCTTACTGAATTTGGTTATTGGAATAGGCTTGGGTTGTCACTGCAAGTGTTGGAAACATGTTGAGGACAGTGAGGATCTTCCTGCTTTTCTCATGGTTCTCAACAGAAAGGAATGAGTATAGAAACTGACAGTTACAGAATCTAGATAAGAAAGGCCATGCCATATACTCCCGCACAGGCAGACTATAATTTCTCAGTTGATTTAATGCCCATTTTTAAGATAATGCAGTTTAAAAATTTTGAGGATAAGTAAAAGTCCTTCCAAGTGTATTCCTGTGTATGAGGTCAGCCTGAAACAGTAAGTATACAAGATGTTAAAGGTTCACCTCTAGCTCATCAGATGTTTGAAGCCTAATGATGGCTGTTAATTAAAGCATTTTCATCCACGTAATCCTGTTATTCTGGATTATTTGCATTAAAAATGCTAAGTAGTCACTTGAAACTGTGTAGAATTGGGACTGAACATCAGCATCAACCAATGCAGGAGTAGTAATTTTTTTTAATAACAATCACTTAATGTGTATGTTTCACAGTGTTGAACCATGACTGACTTTTTTTTTCTGAAGTAGTCTGACATATAAATCTTGATAATGCTATTCTCAATTTTTCAGACACAAATTCCTGGGAAGTTACAAGAACGCTTTTGCTCAAACATCAAAAAGCCTTTGTTCCTATTAAGAATTAATTCCTTGGGCAGTTCCTTGTTTTTTAAATAAAGCCACTGTTTTTTTGGTTATATCTTGGCAACAGATAGCATACCAGGCTTCTCCAAATGGGGCTGTCCGGCATAAATGCCGTTTCTTAATACAGGGTTGTTGCAGCATAAAAAGCGCATACTTCTGTTTCCATACAATAGTTTTTGACTCTTCAGTTGAAAGATGTAATGAGATGAAGTCTGGTTATTGCAACAGCACTGAATGTGATTCTTTGTTCAGAGGAAGCAAGGCACAGCCCTCTCCTATCAGATAGTGGTGAGGGCAGACTTCAGAGAAGTGGGACATGGTATTTGGAAGCGGTTATCATGTCTTTCTAATGGGTGGAGGGGTGGTTATTTTGAGCCAAGTTAGAGATAATGGATCTTGCAGTGGCTGTGTTTTTCAGGCCAATAATCCCAATTTCAAATGCATTCAAACAAGTTATTGAGGAAAGGATTCCATTTCATTGTGCTTTGAATTACACACAAAATAGCATGTGACAGTTCCTGCCTCATTCACTTTAGTTTCAGCCGTTCTAGCTGAGTTTCACTTTTAGAATGGTCTTGAAAATGAGTTATGGTCTTGTGGTTAAAATGGGTCTAGGAATTAGTATTTGGTTTTCATCTTTGAATATGCTGTATATGAACAGTCTAACATTCAGTTTTTCTGTCCTCAGTTTCTCTGTATGCAAAAGAAAACAACTGCTACTTTTCTAGCATGCATTGGTGGTACTGTGTGAAAGACGCTGCATTAGTGCAGGAGATCACTTGTCCAGATGTGTACTGGCCCTTTACAGTGCGCCCAGATGTGTACGTGGCATTGGAGCTGACTGCACCATCACCTTCATTCCAAATGAATGTTGTTGGTAGGCACTGAAGAAATATGCCTGACTTATTTTGGCTTTCATGGAAACATATGCCAAAACTCCCACTGGTTTCACTTAAAGCTAGATCAGGCTCAATGAGTTGCTGACAGACCTTTCACAAATTAGAGGCTTCTCCTAGGACTCTTGGACAAAGTGAAGTTTTGTGGGTTTTCAGAGTATGTTTTGGTGTTGTGTTTTGTGGTTTTTTTTTTTTTAATATAATTCTGGTGCTTCTCATTTTCTGCCCCGTGCATGACATTGAGGCTTCTTACTGTTTTAAGTGCCACTGTCTGGTGTTTCAGAGATCAGGAATGTGTGCTGTGACTTATCCTGTGCCTTCGTACAAGTGGAGGGAGTGACATAACTAAACCTGCTCTTCCCATCATAATACTGCCATGTGCCAGCGCACATCAAACTGTGCCTTCTCAGAAGCTTCCAGTTCACCGTTAGCTGTTACTCAGAGCCCTGGCTACCCTGGAAAGCCCAGGCTATCTCAGGTTTCCTTTGCCATTCGTGTAGCCTTTGTTTCTGGTGATGACTGTTGGCCTGGTGCTTCAGAACAGGGCAGTGTATCCCCTGACATCCAGCGTGCACGCCCAGTTGGGCAATGCCTTTAGAGTTCCTTCCTGATCCATTTTGAGGTATCGCCTTCTGCCCTGAAGCATGAAAATTGCTTCTCTTTATCTTCACCTACATGATTCTGGCTGTTGTCATCGGTCATAAAGTTATCTGTTGCTCTTTTCAAACCAGCCCTAATACTGACTCCTGTGACCTTCCCTCCTAATGAATTCCGTAGGCTGGATGCATTGTTAAAAAATCTGTTTCTTAAACGTACTTTCCGCTAATCAAACTGGGGAAACGCCTTCATGTAGATTAAATAATGTGATACGTTGCTTGTAGTGATACTCAAGGACTATTATCATTAAACCAAACCCAGTATCTCTTTCCTATGGATCATGTTTTCCATCTCATCTTTATTTAGATTAAATTTGTGAGACTTCAGTGCTGCTTTTCATTCAGGATGATAAAAGGAACAGAGTCACTGTTGCAAAGTGAATTTCGAGAACAAAATCTCAACTGAAGGGAAAAGACTTAATTTCAGATATTCCTGCAAATTTGGGGACAAAAGTCTCTGTTGTTTGGTTCCCCCCCGCCTTCTTCCTAGCTGCAGTCAGGATTTTATATGAAAGATTTTCATTTTTTTGTGCCATAACCATGTTTGTTATATGCAGCTTGCTTTTTCTTTTAAGTCTGAAAGAGGTCACATTAAATACACACAATGAAAAAGAGGCTAAGCAGTTCAAATAACTGCAGATGGACTATTTCGGACAGGACTGACTTCAAGCAGCAGGAAGCATCTCTTGCAAACAGTAAAGCTCCCAGGGAAAATATGCCAGCAATTTGTCTTTTATACCCTTGCTTATAACCATTGGGTAGGAGATTTTATATACAGTGGCCCTCTGTTCTTGCTTAATTCAATCAAGCAAAGCAAGATACTACACATCTTGCCTTTTTTTGATGTGTAGTGACAGAAGTGTGTTCCTTTAACTTGTAAATGCTACACATTGGGACCTGAAACCTTTCTGGTAAAGCAGGGAAGGAGGAGGGAAGGGAGCTGCAATATTTAGTTCTCTGTCTTGTGGCTGCTGTGATCTTTGGTGAGGGGAGGGGAATTGCAGTGTTCACTTCTCCCTCTCCTTGTGGCTGTTGTGCTCTTTGGTTTTGAATTAACTGTCTGTGTTCTCAAAAGAAAGGCTTGTCTGATGCCCGCCCACCTTTCTCTTAGACACTTGGTGCTGCTCAGACTGCTTTTGTCTGAAGCTAAAGCAGCAATTTATGGAAAAATACATACTTGTATTTATATAATGTCTGTTTTTCTGAAAGAAACCCAAGGCATCTAGAAATTGTGTGTAGGAATCCCTATACATGTAAGCACATGTGCGTTTCTGAACAGCAGCCATTTCTCGTGGTGAGCACAGCCATGAACCAGGAATCCCAAACAGCATTTTGAGACAAAGTAAGGCAGTCCAGCTGTAACCACAGGAGGAAACTTTAGTAGACAGAGTGTAATCAGCCAAGTTAGAAATTGGCTAAGATGCTCTGCTTTAAATCTTCTGTTGACAGTGCTGTGGGATTACTGATGTCCGTAGACCGCTTGATGCCTGGACTTCACCTGAGGAATGACACCTCCTGTGTAGTGTCCCCGTAGCATGTTATGGGCCAACAGTTTGGCAGTGACTCCGAAGGCAGCCTGGACTGTTTTATCCCTCCACACCGCTTCCTGCTGCACCCTGGGGAGATTTGGAGGTGTCCCATCCAAGTAACGGCTTGCAACATCCCTGCTTAACATTAGTGATCTGGCAGGTTTACTGCACAGAAGGCATGGCCACAGGGAGTTTACTTTCCTTTGGGTCGGGCACTGCACTTTTTTACTGACCTCTGCGAGCCCTTGCAGAAATATTTTCTATATCCATCAGAACGGTTTCTTTTTAACCAAATTAAATACAATATTAACCAGTTCTTCTGTCAGTTTGTGATCTCAGTGTCTGTCAATGCAAGATAGTTCTTAATAGATTACTCTGATCTACTCCTGTTTATGTTTGTTGTTTGTGTTTGGCCATAAACGTTATCCCAATTTTTCTGCAGAAACATCGATGGGATTTTTACTTTTGGGCGTATTCTAGGGCCTTTAAAGTGTGTAAACTGAATATGCAGATCACCAGTCAGTTTTTCATATCTTGGCTTACAATACCGTTGCGGGGAGGGAGAGGAAACTGGATGTCGAAGCAGCTAGTGCCTTAGGAGCAAAAGTCCAGTAACATTCCTGTAACCCCCCGCACAACAACGTAGTAGATTCAGTGCATACTCTATGTGTATCTCTGCGGGCACTGACATTACGGTAGGCATGAATTAGGGCCACTGGGAACAAACACTGCCCCTGCAGCAGAAGAAAATAAGTATCTGTTTGTGATCAGGGTCTATTTTGGATACTGCAGGGAATTCACATTGCCTGCCTACTTTTGTTGGATTATTTATAGTTACAATATTTTAAAGAAAGCTAGTATATGTGAGATAATTTCCGGTGTGGTAAGCCGCAGCCATTTGTTTGTGCTGGATCCTTGCCAGGAGGCAATATACCTCATCTTGACGGAAATGGTAGGCATTTGATGCGAATTTCCTGACACAAAAGTTCAATTTATTTATTTATTTAATTTTCAGAGAGAGTTCTTCAAACAGAAACCCTCTGAAGTCTGAAGAATTTTCCCAGAGCCCCCTGAAAATGTTTGCATGATTTATTTGCCTTCTTAAAAATAAACATTGTGCTTGCTTCACTAGTGCATTTGCTTGGGAACAGATTTGGATATGTAAATATGAGACTTATGTGTGTGAGAAGATTGCATTGCTGCGTTTAAGATGTGATCTGTACTTAAACCAGTGTTTTAAATAAATAAGATAATCTCATTTTGGTAGAGGAGTGGTCTCTTCTGATTTAGCTGATCAATTCATTGAACCATGGCAAAGCATTTTCCTGACTGCTTTATGTCTTCTTACTTGCATAGGTTTGAAAGCAAATTCAGATTAAGCTTTCTCATCTTGACAAGCCTCCAGCAACTCTAGGGAGGGCTCTTCTGCTTTGCCCAGTGAAACTGCGCACCTCAAGAAAGTTCCAGAGAAAAGGCAGTTTAGAAGCGTGGGCTTCTGGACTTAATCCTATTCCCACTGGAAATCCGATAAGCATTCAGATTAGCTTTGTCTTTGGTAGGGATTAAATTTGCAGAGAATCTCAAGTTTTTGTGCTAAGATTGGTTCTTGTCTGGGAAGAGCCTTTAGTAGCAAATAGTCTGAGGGGTTTAGTATAGAATAGTGGCATTTTGTCTTATGACATCCAATTTGTGGTGTTTTGCCAGTGCTTGTGAGCGCTACATTGTGGTTGGTCCTGGGAAATGCTAATAAAAAATTACAATTGCATAATTGATCCATAACCTCTGGCTGAGGTAGCAGTAACCTTTGCTGGGCATGTTGTCAGTGGGAGTGGGAAGATGCAGCTTCTTCATATAGTCACAGATCTGTATTCTTAAAGGTAAAAGACAAACTTTTTGGCTCTTAAGAATAATGTTTTTTATCCTTGCAGGAAATGATGATACAATCTGGAAGTAGATATGCTACATACTTTTCCGGTGTATTATATACACGGCATAGCTTAGTAACTTTATAGTGCTTTTTCAAAATCATATTCTGCCTTTGGCAGGTGCCATGATACCAGATTTCAAAATCTAATTGCCTCACATTGTGTTTTTCATCTCTTTCTCCCCGCCTTCCCCTTTTTAGCAATCTACAATTACGATGCTGTTCAAGATGTGGAGCTCTCCTTGCAAGTTGGCGATACTGTTCACATTTTGGAGATGTATGAAGGTAGGTTGCAGATCACTTCCAAGTACTTTGTAGTGGTTTTTGAAAGTAAATGTAAAAAAATCAAGTTTTTTTTTTTTTAAATAATACAAACTTCAGATCTAGATTTGAAACTTCTGATATGCCCAAAAGCACAAAGCTTGCTATGTAGTGTTTGCTGTATGCACTTTACTTTTAAAATGGTGTTAAAAATGCATAAAGTACAGAAGTGGCAATCATGTCTATGCTGTTCCTGGCAGAGGTTTGTCAAGGTAAGATTTCACTAGTATCTCAAGGCAGCACTGCAAGAGAAAGAAACACTTCTGGCTGCTCATTCCCGTTTTCATACCACACCTGTTTACCTTGGCTCCTCCTTCTCCCAGGCCAAGTGCTTGTATAGTCATGTGATGAACTGATCCAGCTGGAAAATAATAATAACTTTTCTAAAAGTAGCTTTTAACCTGAATTAGTTCTTTGATCTGAGACAACAGAGGCAGTGGATGAAAGAAAAGGAGAGGGCAGGTCTAATTGTTTCAAAAGTAATGTTGGTTGAAGCCGTAATATCACGAACTGCCATTATATGTTTTAAGAAGTCTCCAGTTACGGAGCTTCCATGCCCTTTTTAGGCTGTTTCTCCCAGTACTTTACTGAGAAATTTTTCATAATACATACCTTAATGTAAAAACATCTTGCAGAACGGAAAACAAAATTCCGATTTTAAACAACATGAAAATTACACTTGTGTGTTTCATATCTACTTACTAAACTAGACTGTTTAATGAAGATTTCAATGTTAGGAGTGGAACACAGCCATTTAATTATTTTAGAGAATGTGCTAGTCACTACTTCAGATACTCTTTCCAAAATATAAATTCAATCATTTTTACAAGCGGCATCAGTTTGAAAAAGACTCAGCGTGCAAAAACTCTTTAGTGCCTCTGCTGGGAACAGCAAGCTGCTTGTTTAGCAATTTGTTCTTGGCCAATTGTTCTCTTTCCTCTTCTCTTTGACCTTGACACTGGAAACAGCCAGCCAGTTCCTACATGTCAAAGCAGATTATGTTGCTGATGTGTGTTTTTACACTGATGTGTGTGATAGTGGCGAGTGTGTTTGGCAGGGGGTGTAAGAGTGGGGAGAAAGGGAAAAAAAATCTGTATGTAACAGTACTAACTTACGAACTGGTTTTGCAAATAGACACAAGGGAGAGGGAGTGTCAGGGATAAAAATTGCCCTCATGAAGAGCATGCATCTTGTACTTCCCAAAATGTTGTGGTATTTCTTTCTTTCTTTCTTTTTTTTCTCTTTTTTTTTAATCAACATCATTGTTTAATCCTACTACTTGGTCTGTACTCAGCTGTTTAACAGAGAAACAGTCAGGAATAGGAAATGAATACCCAAATGGCATCCATTTTTGTTTTTTTTTTTTACCTGAAATGTCCCAGTTTGGAACTTCAGCCTGAGAAGATTGATTGTAAATTGTTTGGGAAAGTGAATGTATTTTGGTTATTTTCATATGCTGAGCCATCAGTGTGGCATCCCAATTTGTGACTGTGGTACCTAGGAATTGCTGCAGTACAACTAAATACTTTTCCTGAAAAGACCAGCCAAAAATTCAGGCCAGACATTTGTAAACCTAAAGGAAAAGATGCAGATTGTCTCTGAGATGGTAAGTCTGCTGTGGATCTGGTCTTATTTCCCATAAATTCATCTTTAAAACTCCAAATTCTGATATTCTGTCTGCTTGGGAAGAAGTTCTCAGGTCTTATTGTATCTATTTTTCTTTCTCTTGGGATGTCAGCTTTCAGCTTTGTTTCCAGATACCTGTGGGTTGTGTTTTTGAGAATTAGTGTTCTCACAAGAAGCTTTTTCTGTTTCTTCTCATGCTAATGATGTATACTTCCAAATACAACTCCAGTCTGATAAAAGTGGGGCTTTGTTCCAATAATCACTGTTCTTATCTGGATACACAAGTCTCAGTTTAGAAGAAGGTTCCATTTAACCAGGGCATTGGCTTTGCAGGAAGAAAGGCTCAGACATGCCTTGTGACGTCCTTTTTTCAGTCGGTGTAAGTTATCCCTGCAGCTCCGGCTGAGGGCGTTCCTTAGGCTATCGGTAACATTCTTCAGGGAATTAAGAGGGAGTTTTTCAGGATTGTCCAGGGACACTCATGCAATGGTAATAGCCACTTGGAAAATCTTGCTCCTTACTATTGTTCCCTACCTCAGGCTGCACAGGAGCATCTTTTGTGAGTTGCCAGAAGGTTCTCAGGGCTGTTGCACCACATTTCACTTCCCGCTCTGCCAGTCACCTAGAACATGCCTCCTTTTTCCTCCTGGTCGAAGTCAGCAGGTATTCATTCCTCAGCCCTGGTCAGTGGAGGCTCTCTGTGTAATCAAACAGCCCTCACTTGAAAGCTCTTTGTGTTCTGCAGCTGGGGTTTTGGCTGGCTCCACTCTGTCTGTAAGAATTGAAGTGCAGTTTGTTCCTTGACAGCAAGGTTGAAGCTTGTGCTGGGTTTTGGCGTTAACAATAAATGTTATCTGACTCTCAACTGTCTGAACAGTTGAGAGACATAACACTGATAGAGCTAAGCTACTGGGGGAGGTGTGTGAGAAGCAGAGACCTATGAAGTGAATTAAAGTGCAAGCCAGAAGGTGTGGATGCAGTTTGGTGCAGGCCTCTGTGCTCTGCCAACTTCTTAATGTTATGTGGCTTTGCCACAGGCCATAGTGTCTCGCAGACTCTTTCAGGTGGAGTGCCTGCAGTCAGGTGCTGCTGTTGTGCTGCCTAATGGTCTCGCAATGAAAGAAAGCACCTTTAAATTGCAAAATCCTTGCTCATTTATGCTAGCGCATGCTGTCAGGAGTTAGAGACCTGTTGCAAAGGCTGGAAGTCCTTGGAAAGTTGGCCAAATTTGGGGTGAGGCTCTGGTGTTGCATTTCTGTTAGTAGAGCTTTCTTTTCCCATGCTCTAAACAGGTGCTTTGCCTAATGTTCTGTAAGTCCCAGTTACAACTACAGAGTTTGGCTTGGATTGTTGAGTGAGCAAAAGAAGATGAGGGAGTGATAACGTGTCGGATTGTCCATATTGCTGGAGGGCAGCTTGCCTATGTCAAGGATTCATCGAAGGGTGATCATCCCTGTAAATGGTAGCTTCAACCTGGACAAAGTACACAACATTGCAGTGAAGGTTGTCAGAGCTGAAGCCACAGACTGAGCAGTTTAAAGTAGGGCTTTCAAATATTTCTAGTACAAGCTATAATGCCCTGCTGTCCAATGCAGCTTGAATCCGTATAGGAACAACCCAAGAGCTTTCTGCTATTGGGTTGAATAATGCCATAGTCTGACTGTGCAGCATTCCCTTCACTCTGGGAAAATGAAGATTGTGGCACACTGCATCTTTGTCAATCTGCCGTTAGGTGCAGTTGTAAGTGGGGTTTGCACTGTAGGTAGAGTTTAAATTTGCACATTCAGTGTTCTACTTTGAGACTGATTTTAAATAATTTTTGAGATTTCTTGGTTGGGCTTCAAGCATGCTTTGGAACGTCATCGTGTATTTATTATATATGAAGATTTGGAGGATACCCGTTTTCTTAGACTTACCTTCCCTTTAAAACAAATACTTTTATACCCTCTGCAGAGCATGGTTTTGTTAGTTTGCGTGTCTTAGTCATGATACGCTGTTGTAAATTGCAAAGCAAGGTATTTTATTTTTCCCCCCTTTCTCTGGCTGGCTGCTTGCAGAAGGGCATGAGGTCTTTATACAAAATTACTTTTTCCACTTGATAATAAGGTAAGTCGTGTGTGCTTATCCTGTTGTTTGCCAAATATTGTCAAGACTGGGCATATGCTGCAAAATCCAAGAAAAGAAGGAAACTTGCTGCGTCCAATACTTTGAAGGCTGTTTCAGAGCAAGGTTTACTTTCTGGGAATCTGTCCTTGAATAGTGAGCTGGGGAGGATACATTTCTGCTAGGGGAATCTTTTCTAATCTGCAGTATATATTATTATTTCATGCAAGCTGTGGGAAATAGCCAAATTGTAGACAGAAGGAATGTGTGCTTGCATACCGTGATTCTGATCGGTTTCTTCTCCTGACGAAAATAAGTTTGCATTGAATTTGTTCCTAGTTTCAGTCTTTTATCTTTCCTCTGACTGCTCTAGGTAAATGAAGCAATCCCTTGTTTTATTTCAGTGTAGTGCAGTGGTGTATGTTGTGGTACTGAGAGACAGTACACTACAGTGGAAGAGGTGCAAAGACCTTGTGGTTAAGCACGTGACCTGGGATTGCATCACTACGTATAACTTTTCATTGTCTAAACTATTGTAATTTGAGTAATTTTTCTTAGATTTTCTGGTCTTTTACATACTGCATAAAATCTATTTAATGAAAGGTAAAGTTGAGGACCTGTGTTCCATTAAAAAAAGAAAAACCAAACCCAAACTTCATGACATTTCTTTGCAAGATTCAGTCTGCTATCCTTGCATTCTTAATCATACTTCAGTTTGAAAGAGTTTCGTAGTAGCTGAAATTTGCCATGTCATCTTCAACTGAAAAGCCTTTTTTCATTTAGCACGTCTCTGCTTGGGGAAGATACTCAAGAGAAGCACTTAAGTAGTCTATCATTCCTCTGAAGCTTTAGGTAGATTTTGTTTGTTTGTTTGTTTTAAAGGAAATCAAGTAATCAATTGACCACTGCCAAAAGCTTTAGTTCCTTTTAAAATGATGGATAAGATTATTGAAAATTGGATCAGAATTCTGAAAAAAATTGCGTGAGATGCTTGCTGAAATAGTTTTGCATAATAATACAGAACATGCTTTTATGCAATGATTGCAAAATATTTTACAGGAATATGGTTAATGCCAAGAGGCCATTTTAAATATGAGGAAGCTGTGGTATAGAAGGGCTGAGAGACTGTGTCAAATGGAATTGAAATCACTGGGAAAATATTCTTGTTAAATTCCATGAGCTTTGTGTCACACCGTAAATAACTTGTACTTGACCATCCAATTAATTACAACTTGGATAAAAATAGAACCTAAATCTTCTCATCCCTAATCCAGTACCTTATCTATTGGTCCATGACCAATGTATAATCTTATCTTCATCCTGTGGAAGGAATGGAATTTCTTCTTTCCTCCTAACTTACTAATGGAATATTGGGGTTTTTATGGGATGAAGCTGATTCACCTTCTCATTGCTAGGGAGAGGGCACAAAGCTGTGCTTAAAAAAAACCCCAACCAAATACCCCTCCAAAACTCCCAACAAAAAAAAAAAAAAACACCCTAAGCTCTAATTTATGCTCGAGTGGTCTCAGATCCATGGTTCTTCATGGAACCTTCTTTGCTAAATACATAAATATATTGGGCGGAAAAAGAAAAAGGAAAAAAAACCCCAACCCCAAAACACGACCCTCCCCTCCTCTCTTCTTTGCCTGATTATTCCCTTAAATCCCTTTGCCGACTTGATGCTGCTCCCTCTGCCAGTCAGCTGAACATAATCGTCTTGGATCAGTGAAGTTGTCTGTCTTGAGAGCTTGGAACATCATTCATGCATTATAGCCCATAATCTATACCCTTCATGTTTGCTAAGTGGTAGGGCCAGAGTTTTCAGTTCCAATGCAAGTAGGACCTTAGGAGAAAGGTCAAAAAATGATGCTATAGGAGCATGGTTAATTGAGAGTTGGGGTCGCAGAGGGTGTTGGCATTTGGAATGATGCTTTTAGTGGCTAAGAGTCAGTGAGAAAGTGCAAGTTTGCATCCTGTCCCAGAACAATACAAGGGACATTATGTCTGCACATCAGCATTTGAAATGGAGCAAATTCTTCTTCTTAAATGTTTAGTTTGTTATTTCCCGTTACAGTAACTCAGGAGGACTGAAGGGGATGGAAACTGTTGCTTATGGCAAGGAACAAGCACCCAGTGGAAAGGGTGCTTGATCATGTACAGCTCCTACATAGCCCAGACAAATGACAAAGGGGAGGGTGGAGAGAAAAAACCCCTTTGTCTCGCACAGTTTGGAGGTGGTGGAAGAAGAGTGGGAGTGACTTGCCCACAGCTATACTTCTCTCCTGTGTGCTCATTAAGCAAGGCTTAAGGACATAAGAAATACAGTCATTTTTTCATACTACTTGCATTTCGGTGACCTTGAAATCAAAATACTGGTCAAACCCTAGGTGCTGAAGAGAGAAGAAACCTACATCTGAAAGTGGCATATGCTTCTGAGTCTTGGGGATCATAGTTACTACTTCGTGTCTTATCTTGACAAGATCTCATAAAGTATAATAGTGAGAAACAATATTTGTACCAGGGCAAGCAGTTCAGGATTGGGGTTCTTTTTTTTGCCTTATCTAATAAAAAATTCTCTTTCAGCCTTCCCTTGAAGGAAGGCTTTAGACTGAGTTACAGAAGAAGATAAATGTGGAACTCAAGCACAATCTGTAAGATGATTTGGATGAAAATGCACTTCATAGGAAAGAAAATTTTAAAGGGGTGGGATGGAATTGGACTTGGGGCACTTGAATGTATTTCTCTTTGTCAGATCTGTGCTCTGTGACCTTGGGCTGGTAGTTCTGTGTGCATGCCTGTGTCTCTCTGCCTCATCTTTCATATGGTCATAGCAGTAGTTCCGTGCTGTGTATATATCTTGTAAGCTTTATGGAACAAGGATTGTCACTTTCAGAATGTATAGTACGGATTCCATTGAGCCCTATCAGTACAACCCAGATGGATCTGCAGAGTTGAAGTGAGGGTGTCAGTTCACGGTGGGAAGAGACACCCTTCTGCCCTACTTGTAGGAGCCAAGCCTTCTAAATACAGAGCAGAGGTGTCTTCACAATAGTAGATCTCAAATGAGCAAGATAAACAGATTTATGTAGTAGACACATGGTGCGAATGGCAATGTGTCTTTAATTGCTGTAGATAGGAAATAAATATATTTTTGTTTCCCTTTGACAGGCTGGTACCGAGGATACACCCTCCGAAATAAATCTAAGAAGGTATGATCTCACTTTTCAGTAACTCTTAATTTTTATTTCACACCTTGCCAGACCACATCCGGTGCTGTAATCTGCTATGCTTCTGCTGTATTTCTTGTCTTAATATTGTGCAGGTCTCCTGATCACTATGTCCTTTTCCTTAGCGATAGAAATAAATGCCCTTGAGCTAAACATTTCAGAACCATTAACTGGGTACACCTCTGTTGTAAGCGTGCGTAATGTAGTAAAGTAGCAAAATTGACTGTTGCCTATCTGCATACACTAGCTTATTGCTTTATTGTTATGGTCTTGGACCTGTACACATCCGGCATTAGTTATATGTAATGGTGAGATTAGAGTTTTGATTTGACTTGGAAAATATTCCAAAAATTATGCATGCATGGATCTCAGACAAACTTCTTGAGGTTTGTGAAACCAGTCTGAAAACCGCATGGAAATCTGGTTTCCCATAGGAATCCTGGCACCTCTCATGTGGTAACATCCTTCAGCATCTCCATTTTTCAGGCATAAAGGGGAATGAAAAGAAAATAGAAAAGGATTGCAGCACTCCTAGGAGGTTTCCCTTAAATAAAGGAAACTTGGGACTGGTGAATTTCTACAAATCCTGTCATATGTGGTGAGCTTTTCTAGAGAACCACAGGTCCAGGGCAACTTGACAAATGACTCCAAGAATATTTTGTAGCAAGGAAAAATGAGTATGACTGATAGTTTGCAAGAGTTTACAACATTTCGTACAGGAAGATGAATGTCATTACAGTGAAGTAAAGAATTGACTTCTCTGAGGTGCTAAATCAAATATAGTGCTCAAGCATGCAACCTGATGCTCCTGATTGTCTTTTTCCCTGTGATACTGGGACTGCTGGACCTAACATGTTTTTGTTATAGGTAAACAGTAAACGTCAGTCACAGTTACTGTTCTGCTGATCGTGCTCTTACTCCTTTCCCCTGCTTTCTGTTGAATGCATTTTTGTCATGTCATATGCTATCGTGTGATTTATTTTATTTCTATGTTTATTTTTAGGGCATTTTCCCAGAAACATACATCCACTTAAAAGAGGCAATTGTGAAGGACCGAGGGTAGGTTGGCGCTTCTTGAGATATACTTTTGGTAGCAAAACTAATGGAATGTTGTTTCATTTAAAAACAAACAAAAAAATGACTTAAATAGTGATGGTTGTAATGAACGCTACTGGTCTGCGTGTGCAGCAGGGCATACTGCCTGTGCTAGACTTCTAGAGCTGCACAACTGTGTGTTTTCAGAGCATTGTACATACCAAAACAGTTGTAGGCATAGGTGCAGGAGAATACTATTTGCAAAAATGAGAAAGCTCTGCTAGACAAGTTAGTAGTGAGGCAGGTCAATCAAGCTACATTTAGCTCCTCTGGGGACTCCTGCAAGTCAAAACACACTCCTGCTCGCAGCCAAGTAGCCAGCAGGAGTGTGGATTCCTTCCTGTCTTGGAAAACACTTAAGGAAATGACTCCTCATTTGATTCTTAGAGCTGATTCTGTGATCATTATAGTGAGAGGAAAACAGCAGTTGCAAAGGCAAAAGACTTCCGAAGAGACTTTTTTTTTTTTCCTTTTAAATAAGTGTAGCCAAGTTACCGTTGCAAGTGGTGATTCTTCCAAACTTAATTTCTGTCTATGTAGCACGTTTCTGTTCTGGAATGGATCTGTTGAGAAGAGCAAGACTGAAAGAAACTTGAAACGTGTTTGCATTAAAAATGGATAATGAATGTGCATGTATGTGTTGGAGAATCCTTGAACAACTTAAATATCTTGGCATTGTGTGTGAGTGAATTGTGTGACTATCAAGCCCTCTGAAATTTCCATTTACATGTTTAACAAAAAAGGATGTTTTACTACTAAGTTTTAATCTGGAGTGTAACACCTTTTTTCTATTTTCTCCTTTGTTCTCGTAAGACAACATGAAACAGTAATTCCAAGTGAATTGCCCCTTGGACAAGAACTCACTTCTACCCTGAGGGAGTGGGCAGTTATCTGGCACAAGTTATATGTGGTAAGCTTTCTTCAGTGGTTGGTATTTTATTACACAACCTCAGATGAAATGAGACTGGGTCATTGCAGGGCACTTCAAGACTTTGAATAGAATGTTATGCAGAACTGTAAAACTATGATTATTGTAACATTGATCTTGAGAGGCTAAAAATGTTCTGCTTGCCACTGAACGGGATGTGTGATCACAGACAGAACTGTGGTTTAGTCCGTGCTACAGCTTTGCTGTACTTGAATAGTTGTGTGATGACACAGCGCTGATGAAGCATTGACTGGCACAAGTCACACTTAGCATCATGTCAGTTGGTTGGGGCTGTGTGTGTGAGTCACAGTTCATTAGTAAAATAAGGGTTTATGCTTTGCCTGTTGTGCGTCTGTCCTGTAAGAGGGTGAGATATCTCAGTTGTGCAAGAAAGTTGTGCGAGAAAACATGATGATGTTGTAACAGAACCTTCAGCAGGTGTGAAGCCCGTTTTTCTAGAAGTATTGTAGGGAGTTAGTGCAGTGGTTGATCCTCACCCCAGAGTGCCTACAGCTCAAACAGGCAAGACAGACAAAGGATGGGAAGAGAATTAGGGCCATGTGTGGTGGGGGAAGATTTGAATTGTCAGAAGTCACATAATGTATTTAGTTCTTAGTAGGGCAGGGAGAGACCTCTCATCTACTAAATCCGTTTAGTAACCTGACCATATGATAGTCACCTCCAAGGAGTCAGAAGCCAAGGTAATGCATGGATTTGGTAGTTTTGCTGAGGTAGGTGCATTCCTGCTCAGAGAAACACAACTGGATTTCACAATGAATTGCCTTCTTTTGAAGGTGATTATTAAGGCACATTAAAGAGAGTCAAACCTGATTTTTGTTCAGCTAGTAGCGAGTTCAGCCTTTGTAGTATGTGCACTGAGGCTTTAATTAAGATGAGAGAATGGTTTTAAATTAGCTGTAACCATTCAGTTTACCCAGAGCAAGCTTTCCTAGTGAAAATTTCACTAGGCCACAAGTACATTTTATTTGTGCGCCATGAAACCAGAAGAATTTGTTCCACCCTCTTAATTTAATGAGAAGTCGTATGTGACGTTATTACTGTGAAAAGAGAGTTTTGTTCCTTTTTTTTTTTTTCTGAATAGGATCCTAGCCTCAGAATCTATTTTTCTTAAGAACAAAAATCTTTCATGTTCCTATGCTTAACCAATATAAGTCTTAAAATAGTTGTGGAAAACGTTGTGGTTTGAAATGGATTTGAGTTTATTTTATTTTCCTCTGCAGTACGTATGAAAATAAAAAAAAAAAGCTAAAGGAGGAAGGAGGTATTTGAGGAGAAAAAGGAAGCACAGGGGATTTTTTTTTTTTTGGCAGCATTTCATTTCACTTCTTTAATTTCTGTGGTTTTCAGCAAGCATTGCACCAGTGGGTATATCTCCACTTCAAAATAAATATAAAAATGGATGAGAGTTTTTCACCTCGTTTAGTTAATAGGAGTTAGCTAATGTAAACAGTTGTAGAGATAACTCAGCTTTAGCTAACTGTCAAATTGAGATCTGCTCTGTATTTCCCTGAAAGCTAACACAAGTTGCCTTCTCTTTGCAAGTATTTTAATGCAAGTTAAAACCACACATTTTTCTTTGTTTACTAAATATGTCTTTAATATCTTCCCTTTAAGAACTAAAAGTCTCATCTAGCCTCCATCAGCCCCTTCGCATTAGCCTGAATCAAAAGGAAGATGGCTATTTATAACTCCCTTTAGATTTGTGTTCTCAGGGGGCAAACTGTGAATAGTTTATATCATTCATGTTCTTTGCAGAGACCAGAATGGGGAAATAATTTAAATGAGTATCTCTTTTTTGCTGTGTGGGAGCAGTTGGGGTTCATAGTTAAACATTAACGGCTTTGATACAGAGAACTGACGCTAGTCAGCTGCTGCCTGAATGTACCAGCAATATGCTGTTGGCCAATTCCCACTAGCTGTTGGGTGAGCTGTCAGAAACCTCTTGACAGTCATTTTGGAGCTGCATAACCATAAACTTTGTCCCGGTAGATTAAAGTTTAATGTCCTTCGATTTGTGGCACTTCCGTCTGAAAATGAGCTGCGCTTCACATTCAGTGCAAGTCAGAATCATCCTAGGAACTGGCTGACTATGCAGTGGTAAAGAGAGGATGAGGCCTGGCTTCCCTTTTGGACGGTATAAATGGTATAGCTGATACTTCTAGAGGCTTAATTACTTAAGCACATATTGCTACAAATATGGTAGGTTACCACATAGTTACCCACTTTTTAATTATAGCATCAGCCTTGGAGCCTGAAACTATGGGCAAGAAGTGTATAGGTGTGTGACTAATTTTATTAGGGTGGAACGAGTAAATAGCATGAGAAATAGTTTCATTAATTAAAGATGATAACAGTAGAAATGGCAAGAAACTTCACAAAGCAGGTTTTGATGTCCTGTTCAGTCAGTGCTTGATAATAACAGATGCTGCATTTGTAGCAAAAGATGAAAATGCAATGACTGCAGCAAACTCAAGCAAGTACCTGGGTAGATTGGGGATGTGGTGTCTGGGAATCCAGATGTGATATTTTTATTGCATTTTTATACAACCTCTGGCACGGTAGGTTCTGAGCAATTACTGCTGGTGTAGTACTTAAAAGCATGGAATGAGTCAAGACTACAATTGTGTTAAGCTCTGTACAAATGTAAACAAAAATGGGTGCTCTGAAGGGCAGGTAATCTTCAGCCTTATTTGCTGATAGACACCAACCAGAGAGGTTATTGTGTTTCCACAGAGCTACTCCAATTTCCATGAAACTATTGACTGGAGGTCACACATGGACATGACAATCCATGTGAGTTACCAGTGGGTAGAATATGAACCTTGAAATACAATATGCATACTGGCAGGGAAGCAGTGTATCCCAGATATCGCTGCATTTTGTTGCTATTCTTTTTTTTTTTTTTTTTTAAAATATAATGGATTTTGAGTATATGATAGGACAGGATAAGAGAGCAGGCAGCTGTGAAAATGAGTCCATGGATTCAATTTGCTTAGTGTTCTGGCTTTAAAGCGTAGTTGCTAACGCTGTAAACAGTGCTGAGGGCAGAGATTCCAATTAACGATGTTACTGTTGTGTTGTGGTGACAAGAGGCCTTTTTTATACACAACAAAGAGGCTGAAAAGTTCTTTAGGCTGGTGGAAGCTATAGGAAGAACAGACATGAGACAAAGCCTATGTGGGCTTCAGTGTTGGTCATCTGTCATTATTATTTATGTTTTGGTATCACCTTTAGATTTTGAAATAGTAAAGTGTTCGCCTCAGAGTCTTATGATCTAAATAGGCAAAACAAATGGGAAACATGCATTAAAAAAATAACTTGCCCAATGTCACACATTCTGAGAGTGGCAGAGGTAAGGAGAACGAGCCTTTGTATACTAAGTTGGCATTCCTACGTCAATCTGCTGGAACATAGTTGCGATCATTTAACATCTGTCTGTCCTGTATATAAAAAGCATCCGTGCTGGAAAACAGCAGAAGTCTATTTTTTTGTCTGTGGGGTTTTTCTGAAATAATGTTCTGAGGAAATGGTGAAGACCCCGCATCTTGAGACAGTTAAACCTTGGCAGTGCAAAGTACTGGAGGATTTGTTCCATGGGTCTAATCTTGTAGTGTCATGTGGTGCCAATTTCTCAAATATATTTTGTTAAATACAACTTGTATGGTAGATTCAGTTGAGTACCTTTCAGAAAGCTTACTGAACTCATCATTTTCAGGTTATCACTAGCTTAGAACTGTCCCTTTTGTCCTGTAGGATAACAAGACCACACAGTTTCGGCATGTCCAACAGATGACTTACAGCCTGATAGAATGGCGGTCACAGATACTGTCTGGGACCCTTCCCAAAGATGAGCTAGCTGAGCTCAAGAAGAAGGTCACTGCTAAGATTGACTATGGCAACAGGTAAACTCCAAACTATGTCTTGAAGGCAGGGGAGAATCCCAAATTCTGGTAGAGGCTCTAGATGGCTATTAATACAAAATGGTATAAATGACTGCGCAAGAGGATTTCCGTGGAAAGGGGGTAATTACAGCTTTCAGTCCCCATCAGAATGTGACTAGCCTGGCAGGTGGGCATGTAGCAGTTGGTTCTTCATATGCCAGCAACTTCTTTGACTTGGCAGGAAATCTTACCTGTCTTAATTCTGCAGAAATGTTGGCACATGATCGTATTTCCCATGGAGCACAATTTGTGCCTGGCTAGCTGCAGCCAGGATTTGGATGCTGGTTATGAACTAAACCGCTTTATCAGCAACTGAGTAAAACAATTCTGTCAGCCACCAAAACTCCACCTTTCATTGGTTTGTACAGAACAGGGATTGTCTCCAGAACTCATTTATCTGCCTGTCAGACTTGATTCAGGTCAAATAAGTCAATAAGAAGACAGCTTATGGCAAAGAACAATAGTTAGCCACAATCCATAAGCCTGATAGATATACAGATATACATACCCTTTTTTTTTTAAAAAAAAAACAAACCCAACCTTTAAGCGAGAACAAAGAAGATGTCGTTTTAGAATTAAGTTACCTGAGCAATTATTTTTCCCTTTAATGAGAAAGTGAAGGGTGTGGATAAGTATTTTGGGACAGAATAAATGAGCAACGTGATTATTAGGAGGAATGGAATTGGTGTGCATTTGCTGCCTAGTGCAATCCACAGGTTGATCTGTGGTTTGTGCTCTCTCAGTCACCTGTTTTGCTTGAGCATTGTGTTGCTTCTCTCATCCTTATTACTTGCATCCTACTCAGAATCCTAGGTTTGGACCTGGTTGTACGAGATGACAATGGGAACATTTTGGACCCAGATGAAACCAGCACAATCTCTCTCTTCAAGTCCCATGAAACTGCATCCAAAAGGATTGATGAAAGAATCCAGGAAGAGAAGGTACATCTCTTGCCTTTAGCCTCTTCAAGTAACTAGTACCCACTGTATTTTTACATTCCTCTTCAGGATACTGTGCTACTTTGGCAGCAGGACTAAGTTATTCTGTGTTTGTTTTTAATTGGAGTGCTCTCCTTCTTTGCAGTCCCTGCAACAGAATTTGGACCTCCGAGGGCAGCCAGTATTCAACACAACACATACATATAGCCTGTATGTAAACTTCAAGAATTTTGTCTGCAATATTGGAGAAGATGCAGAGTTGTTAATGAGCCTCTATGATCCTGATCTCTCCAAATTCATCAGGTAGGGGTTTTTTTGTAGATGCAATTTAGTCATCACGGTGGTCATTCTAAAGAAGCCAGTGGAGGTTAAAAAGGAAGATCCAGCAGGTGAGTTTTTCACTTCTGTTGGTTGCCGCCCCAGTGGCGATTTGGAAAGGGTTTATTTAATTTCAGATGAGATGGGAAGTCAAGGTTCTGAGCCCATACACTTCCCTTCTTAAAGCTGGGCATTTCTGTGATACATTAGTCAAAATCACAGACTGTCTCTTTATATTCTTACATTCCCCTACTGTTGTCACTAGGCTTGATGCATTTGATTAGTTGCTTCCCGTTAAATCATGTATATGCATGATGTTTGCTGTCAAGTCAGTACAAGTTCACACCTAAGAGCTGGGCATCTTGTACTGGTACAAGAAGATACGAAGAATTTTATCAAGGAAGCATGTATGTGGCAGGCACCCTCTGTCTCCATCATTGAAGCTATCAGGTGTGGACATGCCGTCAGAGTTATATAGGGAAGTAACTGAGCGTACCCATTCACATCGTGCCTGCCTTCTGCCTTCACTGCAATGACTCACTTCAGAGTCACGTTGGGATAGAAGATTTTGGCAGAATTTTTCAAATATTCCTAAAAGATTAAAATACTTCTGAGCTTTTGCCCAGGTAATGGGAATGTCAGGTGTTGATTTATTTAAGATCTTTTTTCTTCCTTTACCTGCAGTGAAAATTACCTGGTTCGTTGGGGCAGTAATGGGATGCCTAAAGAAATTGAGAAACTAAATAACCTTCAAGCAGTCTTTACTGTAAGTTACTGTATTTACAACCTGGAAATTCTTCCCCCATGCTGCAAACATCTGAGTTTTGGCTTCTTTCCCTCTGCCCTCACCCCACCCAGCAGAGGGGGTCCCATGGTGTTCTGGGATGTATTCATGGACACTTTAAGATCTTATAAGCAGCCTCAGAGGAATGTTTCTGAAAAGTACTTTTTTCTATATGTCAATCCAAAGCAGTAGTCAAGGTGTATTATTTTGCAATAGTGCTGTCAGTGGGTGTTGCTTACCCATGCATTCCTGAAAATTCTATTAGGCACTTCTCTGTTGGAGCTAACTGTACTGAAAATCTAGGCTTGAGATCATAGTTGTTTGTTGTTCATTGCTTTGCTGATCCTCCTCTTTGCAACAAGATGTGAATGGAAGAACTGCACATGAATGGAATAATTTCTGACGAGTAGCAAAGGTGGCGTAAACTAACTGCCTTGGCATCAGGATCTAGTATTTTGGCAATTAACATTACTTACTCTCCTTTCAGTACTGTTTCTGGGATGTGTTGTCAAAGAGTAGTGGGATGTTTAGAAATTGCTGTGTGGGAATTGCTAGTGTTTTTGTAGTATTTGGTTTTTTTCCTAGGGCTCAAAGGGTACTGGTTTTCTTTTTAAAAAAGTAATAATTTCCTTTTACATATGTGTACAATCTGACAAAAAAAATCTTTCTCTGTCTCCTTCCATTCATAAAGCAGATTGATACAACTTTATTTTAAATCATTTCTAGGATTTAAGCAGTTCTGACTTGATCAAACCAAAAATCAGTTTGGTGTGTCAGATTGTGAGGGTGGGGCACATGGAGCTGAAAGATGGGAAGAAACATACCTGTGGACTCCGGAGGCCTTTTGGTGTGGCAGGTATGACAAATTCCATCAGTGGAGAAAATAGCATGGCCCAGTGGCTGGGACAGTGGGCTAGAAATCAGGAAATATATGCTTATGTCAGCAAAACCTGCTAACCTCTTAGTGTCAGCATCTCTGGCTTCAAAACGGGGGTGCTGACACAGGGTTGTGTATAGTACCCCTTTGCGACCTTTAAATGAAAGTTGTATAAGAAGATGAAATACTGTTACTGTTAGCTTTTTGTTTTGTCACCCCCTAAAAAGATAACACAGTGCCATCAGTGCAATAGACTTCAGACCTTTATTAAAAAAGTCCTCATGACTAATGGGCTAAAGCGGGAGTTTTTAAAGGAGACTTGGTGAATGAGACATCCAATTCCTGTTCAATTCCTGTGACTTCTCGTGAAGGGACTTGCTGGAAATTTGTAGCGGAAAACAATTTCGAAATAATCAACATTTGAAATCTAAGTGTAGTGTCTTTGCCTTTAAATGCCAGAGTCCTACCACAGGCTGACATGCAATGAAAAGGTGCTTTTTAAAAAGTTAAGATGAAAGTGGTGCTCTTTATTTCTGTCGTGAGTGGCATTGGCCCAAAATAAGCAACTGTTGTTTCCATTCTGATAGGGGAAAGCTCCCTCTGTATTCTTTAGCAACTTGGCAAAACTGTGTGATAAACTTGTGTTGTTGCAGTGATGGACATAACTGATATCATACATGGAAAGGTGGACGATGAGGAAAAGCAACATTTTATTCCATTTCAGCAGTAAGTACCAGAATTCAGAGTTCATCACATATCTAGCTTATTTAAAACAGTTGTCCTCTGGAGAAGGACAAATTTGTATGGGAGCCTGGCAGTGTACCAAGGTCTCTACAAATAGATTAGCTTATGGCAGTAGTCAGCTCTTTGAAGGAAAAGATTTTTGTCAGTGCTCTGAAGCCTTTGTTCCCCTTGATTTTACATGTCTGTATGATAGGCAAAATTGCTGAGGGAGTTTTGGCAAATTGCTGGGTACCTGTAGCGCCTGAGGTAAGAAAGGAGAGCACAGTGCTACATGTTGTGGGGTCTGAGGGATGTGACCTTCAAAACTATTAGGAGGTTGAGAGGCAAGATATTCAGAAATACCTGAGCATAGGGAACACAGCTGCTGCTTGTCGCTGTTGTGCGGTGCTCTGTGTATTGTCTGCCTCTTAACTTTCCAGATTACCTTGTAAAGGTGAGTCAGAGGACTATAGGAAAGGGATTTCTCCCTTTTTCTGGGAAAGGAATTCAAGCCCCAATGTGTTTTGCATTTCTGTATTGCTCGTTAGACTTGTGTGTTCTGCTTGCTCTCTGATGGCTCACTTTTTCAGCACATTACAGCAACTAAAATGAAGCTTGTTTGGGTAGACTCGGCCATGTTGTTACAGTCCTAAATACAGCAATCCTTTTGGTGTAGCCATATGTTATTACAAGATATTTTCAGGATGATACTACGTTTGTTTTTTTTTTCCCCCCACTACCCTTTCAGGGCCTGAAAGGCTGGAAAGTTGTCTTTTCCTTTGCAGAATAATGTTAATCTGGTATCTTTTCTTGTTTGTTTGGGGGTTCCCCCCCCCCGCCCTGTTTTTCTTCTGTTCTAATGAGGCTGAGTTTAGATCCAAATCTGGACATCTCTACAAGGATGGGGAGCCTGTGAAGACATTGTTTTGTATATACTTTGGTTCATTATTGATGGTGTGGGTACAGGAGTGAAGTAGTGTTCAAAATCCAAAGCTCAATAGACGTTTGTGGCTAGGGATAGGTTCATCACTTGTGTGATCTCACAGCAGTCGCTAGTTACGTTAATTTATGACTAGTTAATCTACGTAGTCTCTTAGGGACAGCTCTGAGGCACACCTGAAGACAGGGCTCAGCTCATCTGATGGGAGTGCAAGGCTCTATATGCTGACCTGTTCCTGCGTGGTAGCGCATAGCTGGAGTTGTCCTCACAGGTCTGCAAGGCAGGCAGCCTGTGGATGGAGAACAAGAACTAACTAGAGCTGGCTATGTTTACTGTTGTCCTGAAGGCTGCTATTTCAGTATGATACAAGTGTAATCATGGAGTCTTTAGGTCAGTGTTACTTATCCTAAGCCTGAGCTGGCGTTGTGATGTATTTCCTAGTTTGAGAGTTTAAATGTATTTCCCTTGGGTTTGTGCAGGTGAAGAAGAAAAAAATATTCCCATGGAATCCTTTAGAAAAAGATATTTCTATGGAAAACAGTCAGCTGTTGTCCCACCCTCTTCGTGCAGAGCATGTGTTTGATGCTAGTTGTTCTGATTCCCCATCTCTATTGTTGTTCTCAGGATTGCCATGGAAACATACATCAGACAGCGACAGCTAATCATGTCCCCACTGATAACGTCCCATGTGATCGGAGAAAATGAGCCCCTCACTTCTGTCTTCAACAAAGTCATCGCTGCAAAGGAAGTGAATCATAAAGGGCAAGGTACAGCAGTTGGGTGAGAAGCTAATATAAAAACCTGGCGCGGGGAAGGGTTCCCCTTGCTTACAAAGGAAAATAAATGGCTTGTCAAAGTCCAGAGATCAGGGCTTACTGGAGTTTGCTACCTTCCCTGAGCCAAATGTATGGTCTTTGGAATAGTTGTCACCCCAGCACACTGGGAGCTAAAATAAAGGTAAAAACAGGAGCTGTTCTTCCTTGCATGAAAAGAGCTTCTCTAGCTGATGACGTATTTGCTAGTAATATAATATTTTGAAGATAAAACTGTTTATATAGACATAAAATATTTTTAAGTGAACATGGCTGATTGCATATTCTAAATGGCCTTGGGTTTAAACTGCATTATTCAGGATTCTTCTGAATAATTCTTCTGCTTGTGTGTCTGGTCTTTACTCAAATACACTAGCAGATTCATCTCAGAAAGTTTGTCTTTTACTTCAGAGAATCTACTTGCCCAATAAGGTCTTATTCAGCATTAGGGAGATAGAGAACTGGGCAAGTGAGAACCAGTTTGGGATATTTAAGGCATTGTTGCATGAAGGTCACATGAAGCAACAGTTTGCTGCTAAGCGTATGTGTAAATTTTATGTTTTTATACTATTTTTTCAGTAAAGAAGTGTTACCTTTCTTTTCTTAGGTCTCTGGGTCTCCCTGAAACTGCTTCCTGGTGATCTAGCGCAGGTTCAAAAGGATTTTTCCCACCTTGTAGACAGATCAACTGCTGTGGCTCGCAAAATGGGATTTCCTGAGATAATCCTTCCTGGTAGGTCCCATATGGCTCTACGCTTCCATGGAGTGAAAGAGCCAGGTGAAATTCTAGAATTTCTGCTGTGAACAGATTTATTTTAAAACTATCTGAAAACTTAGTCTAATTTTTCTTGAAATTTCTGGCTGATCTTTTATTTTTTATCAAATAATCACTTATTTGATACATAGGCTTCCTTTCTTATATTGAAAAATGGTAATGTGTCTGCTTTTTGGAAGAAAATTTCTGTTTAGTCAAAGAGACATTTTTGTTGCATATAGGTTTGACCCTGCTCTATTTAATCCATTCAAAGTGGGTTTAGCCCTATAGAGCTCGTTACGTGAAAAAAAAAAAAAGATGTTACGTAATGATGGAGGTTTATAAAAAGAAGAATGGTACATTTTAAAAGATTTTTTTATAATTTGAGATGAAGATGAAATGGTTTGATGTTGGGTGTTGTTAATTAGCTGGTATCGGTAAAGGCGAAGAAGAAGATAAGGATAACATAGTACCCAAGGATGTTAAATATTAGCCTGTAAAACTGTCTGTATGAGGAAAACAGCTCATTAAGTGCTATGAATTTTAGGTGATGTTCGAAATGATATCTATGTCACCCTGATACAAGGGGAGTTTGACAAAGGGAAGAAGAAGACTCCCAAGAACGTAGAAGTCACCATGTCTGTACATGATGAAGATGGAAATCTCCAAGAGGTATGATGGCCTTCGCAGGAGGTCATGAGGCTGCTGTGTTTGATAGATAATAGCTCTGGTCCATAGAATTTTATTTATCAGCTGTATGCAAGAACTGTGTGATAATGAACAAGAGATATTATAGGTGACCTTGGTGACCAAATTTGAATAATCACTGATTATTTTTTTTAATTTAATAAGAGAGGTTAGTGAATCTTTAAAGATTCTGTAAAACTTTCAAAGAGGTGACATGGGTTAAGTTACCTTGACTGTGAAGCATAGACAGTGAAAATTTCTGACCCAAGATACTTCTTGCTTTCATTCTAGACCTTACTTTTTCTTTCCCCCACACCCCCCTTGTCTTTTTGTCCAAAGAAAGCTATCCATCCTGGTGCCGGTTATGAAGGTGTCTCCGAATATAAGTCTGTTGTTTATTATCAAGTCAAGCAACCTTGCTGGTATGAAACTGTAAAGGTAGGAGTGTGTAATTTACAGTCTCGCTTCCTTTGTGTAGAAAATGGAACTAATTTAAAATCAGTAGGTGCATCAGTAACAGAATGTCCTGTAAATTGATGGGGGATAGAGAATGCTGGTGCTGCGTTTTTCATCGTATTATCATGTGCAGGTGTCCATTGCAATAGAAGAAGTCAGTCGTTGCCATTTGAGGTTCACTTTCCGTCATCGGTCATCACAGGAATGTAAGTATCAGAAAAGATGGTATGCAGTACTGTAGATCTACTGCTGTAGAACTACTGTACTCTTCCTACTCTCATTGAGATTTTCTGAGTATCCACCAAAGGTGTAGTGCTTGCATTCCTATTTATTTCCAGTGTTGTGGATTTTCTTGCAAGCAAAGAAAAATAACTCAAACTCTTTACAGCCTTAAAAAAAACATTTGGTGCTGGTTTTGTTCTAAAACAGAAATTAGATAGGGGGCAACATGTGAGCTCCCTTGAAAGACAAGTGTCAATGCTTATTGCTGCTTTGGCTTCTCAGTGTATAGTATTGTTTTTATTTAATTTATTTCAAGGCCTTCACAAAATTCAGTGCAAGGCCTGGTGGGCTTCTAATGGTCTTCCTGTATGAGGATTTCTCATTAGGTTAATGAAAAGCTAATGAGAAAGTTAGAGTCAGAAGTTCCATTGAACAACTTCAGAGCCCTGAAGCAAGATCAATAATGTGAGACTAAACCCTTGAAAGGCTCTCAAAAAAATTCTCTTAAGGTGCCTGGGAGATGCAGTGACATACTTCCACATCCATACCTCACAAGCAGATTTGCAAAATCCCAACCAAAATATCTATACAGTTATATATGTCCATCTTGCAGCTCAATTAACCACTAAAATTGTGTGGTGAGAGATGCTTCAGAGAGGATGTTTTTCTGTGTAGTTGCAGATACCTACTAAGTGCCTTGAGATGAGAGAGAAAGAGAGTGAACGCTTTCTTCTGTGGATCACAAAGTTTGCTAGCTCCATCACATTGTCCTGTGATGCTATTAAATAAAGAAGAAGCTGCACATAATTAGAGACCTGCCTTATGGATAGTGTGGGTATAAATAAGACAATTCCTAATAAAGATTTTTCTTTCTGTTTGCAGCTAGGGATAAATCTGAGAGAGCTTTTGGCATGGGCTTTGTGAAGTTGATGAATGCAGATGGAACAACACTGCAAGATGGCAAACACAATTTGATTGTTTATAAGGTAGCTTTGGCATTTGCAGTCTTCACTTTTGTTTAACTCTCTTGGCTGACTTTTTTTCCTAGTAATGTAAACATCATCATTGCAGAGATTTTTAATAATTTTTCTAGGATAATAGGACAGTAAGTTTTTTTTTTTTAATAAGTCACCCTCAGCTCTGCTTTCACTGATGGGTTTTCTGACTGCAAGTGCACAAATCTGGTACATCCTTGTGTGTATCTGTGTAGACCATTTTTCCTCTAACATCATTTGCCTAGATAGCATGCAACAAACAGGCCTCGTGAACACCTGCTTTGTAGGATCGGCGTGTGATGGGAAGAGAGACCTAGTGCCTTTAATCACAGTATGAGGAAAAAGTTAATACAGTGCAGTAGAAAGCCACGAAGTGAGGGGCGGTGGGGCGGGGGACCCTCCTAAACTCTGTGGCTTGAATCACTCTGAAAAGAGCTTAGTTCATTGGCAGTATGGGCAACATCTGTTCCCTAGAGTTAGAGGCCCAAACAGACAATGTGAGTAAATGGCTGTAGACATGAAAAGGTGTTTAAAGCCCTCTTTGGCTGTCACTGTGTTGAAGTGTGCCTGCAGATGAGAACTGCGAGAGGTCAGATGAGGTGTGCTCGGAGTGAGATAACCCGTGTCTTTGCTGTGTTCAACCAACAGGGTGATAACAAGAAAATGGAAGATGCTAAATGCTACTTAACTCTTCCTTGTACCAAAACGGAGATGGAGGAGAAGGAGGCCCCCTCGGGGAAAAACCTGCACCATCTAGCCAACTTCACACCCACTAAAGATAGTACGAAAGACAGCTTCCAGATTGCCACTTTGATCTGTTCCACCAAACTTACCCAGAACGGTAGGTCTTGCATTAGCAGCCTAGCTGTATCATGTTGTATATTTGAAGTAAAGAGGGCACTTTCTTTATGCAAATTTTTTGGTGTTGGAGCATGCATGGGCATAGTGCTTTAATCTTGCTGTTTCTTGTGTCAATGGCAGCTCAATCCCAGTAGCGTTGGCATCATGTTGCCAGTACAAGCTACAAAGATGTTTATGCAGCCACTAGAGACCATGTCACATGAATATTTTGTCCAAAATACCAATGTTAAATCAAACAGGTTTAGGTAGTAAAGGTAGTAAATGAATTTAGTTTCAGAACAGAGGCGATACGTACATATTTCATTAACACAGAAGATGTGTGTGAAACCTGCCAGACTTTCAAAGGAAAGCCTCAACTGTAGTTTGTAACTAAACTTGAGGTCCTGGGATATGCCAGAACTGTGATAAACAGCTCTGCAGCTTAATGTCATTTATACAAGAGGTTTCAATTTTAAGAACCATCTCCAAGAGGCTGCTCTAAAGTAAACAGAAGCATTAGTAAGAAAAGTCATGCACTCTAATAAAATTTCTAGCTTGAGATACCTTCTCTTGAGTGAATGAGAAGCCTGCAAAATTGTCTACAAAGTGCTTTGTGTTATCAAATTACACCAAGGTTTCCATCCATAGAAAAACTTAACTTTCTTGCCAAGACAAAAGAACCATCTCAAGGTAATATTCTATACATCAATGTGACTTTTCCTTGTAAGCTGATTCTAAAAATAACCCCTACTACTTGTCCTGTATTCTTCTGCAGCCGTTAAGTCAGCTGTGTTGTTGTAATCTGTTTCTAACTGCTGATGTTCTGTCCTTGCTAGTTGACCTGCTGGGTTTGCTGAACTGGCGTTCTAACTCTCAGAACATAGCTCACAACCTAAGGAAGCTAATGGAGGTGGAAGGAGGAGAAATTGTAAAGGTATGCATGGAGTCTCCTTGTTACGCAGACACTTGCATGTGTGCTTGATGTTGACCTTGAAGGGTTGTAATTGTGTCATATCCAAAAACTCTCTATATAGGCTAGGAGAGCTGTTCTAGCTGCTGAGCAACAGAACAGAAGGTGTACTTTGCCCCAAGAGCTCTCATTAGTGGAATTCATCAGAATTACAGAAGTTAAATGTTACCTGGATCAGGGAGATAGTGGTGACTTTATTTGCCCCTGTATCCTTACAAAATAGAATATACATTCAAAGCCTAACTTCTAATTTTCAGTAGTGGCTCTGGACCTCCTTTGTGAATAGGGACTTGCTGTGGATCTAGGAACAGAGTGCAGAGAAGGCCCAGGGAGCCTTCATATGTGCTGGAGTACATATGTACAGGGGTACTGTGGGGAATAGACCTGAAATGTGGGGAAGCGCCACAGAAAATAGTCTGCTGAATGTTTTAGGAGGTAAGACTTCCTGTGGTTCCCGGTGTGGATCTTTTGGGATTATGCAAGGTCATGGTTTTACTTAGCTGAACAAATAAAGTAAATGCTGTGTTGTTGCAAACCAGTCTTTATGTAAAATGTCATACCTTAGTATAGTGTATGTGGTTGATTTGGCCCAGCACAAGCTTAAACTGTATGGACAGAATTAGGTGTATTCAGTAGGTCTCTTGCTAGATAAAAAGGCAATAGAAAAGTGGAGCCATTCAGAGCTGATAAGAAAAGATCCTCCTTGCTATAGTGAGGGAGAATAGTGTAATGATCATGACAAGCATGTGAATGAATACAGGACTAAGATCCCTTTTTAACTGTTCTTTCAGGGACAGCTTTTACAGTTCAACTGGGCTAGGCTGGAAGGGGAAAAATGAACCGAAAGAGTAGGCTCTTGTGCAGGATTCCCAAAGTGGTTGTCTTCTCTGACCCTTTTACTATTTTTTCCCCTCTAGTTTTTGCAAGACACTCTTGATGCACTTTTCAACATAATGATGGAAATGTCAGAGAATGAAACTTATGACTTCCTTGTGTTTGATGCACTGGTGAGTGAATCTTCTTTTGTGGATTTAGAGTATCATTTTTTTTCAGCCACGTTTTCAGTCTGTTCCTGATGCTTCCTTTAGATGAATGATTGGTATTTTGCTTTGAGAAATAAATTACGTTTAAACACTTCTTAAGGCATTTTCAGGAGCTAGGATGGAGATATGCGTTGAGCTTTTTAGTAACCACAGTGAAAACAGTAATAAACCTTTACATAATTTACAATAATTTCTTCAGATAACTTCTTGCATTAAGGCAATTTACAGAAGAGAAAAGCCATATTATCTATCTGAAGCACAAAGTTAAATGAGTTGTTCAGAGTCGTGATGGTGAAGGATATGTGGCTGTGGTGGGAATAGAACGTATGTACCCTAAATCCTAGCTCAGTACTTAGGCAGTGGGGATGACTGGTCCTCTGAACTTTTAAAGAAGGATTGTAATGACTGACTAAAAGACTCCACAAGGAGTTTTCTGCATCATCTGCTTAGTATGTGTGTGAAAGGCACTGGCTTTGGTGTGCAGTGCAGTGACAAAGCTGTGTGCTTCATGCTGGTCGACAAGTATATACTTGACAGTTCAGGCAGAAATATGAAGTCAGATGCATTCAGCTGACATTGGTCGGAGGAGTGAACATAGGGGGACAGAATGGCCTGGCTCGAATACGTGTCATTATAGTAACAGGACTGAGCGCTTGCTATGAGTATAAATCAGCAGAATCTCAAGTTTTAGCTTAAAAAGCATCATTTCTTATCTTTGAAGAACGACCTTCAGCAGCTCTGTGCCTATTTAACCTGTACTATGGCAGTGTCACATAAAGACTGTGAGCAGTGCTGCTTCCTCTATCACCGTTGTTGCTTTGAGAAGTAGCTCCCTTTATCTGTAAGATTTTCTGTCCAAATGCTGCTATGACCTACCTTCCCTCTGAGCAATGATGTAGTTGCACACACCACAGTATTTAATCACGATTAAATATGAATAACACTATCTGTAGCATTAATGCTGTTGGAAAAAACACACACACGCAAACTCTGACCCAGCAAAATAAATGACATGCAATTAGAGACAGTTATGTTCGAGTTAGAGGTTATGTGGCTCTGTACATCTGTTTCCTTTTGAATTTTTGGCAGGTATTTATTATTTCTTTGATTGGAGACATCAAGTTCCAGCATTTCAACCCTGTACTTGAAACTTATATTTACAAGCACTTCAGTGCAACCCTGGCATATGTGTAAGTATTGGTAACCACAAACCCACAGGCTGTCATTCAGACAGTGTCTCGTTGATCGTTTTGGTAAACTATGTTAATGTGATAAAGGCAGCATAGACCAGACAAGAGTGTTCTGCCCTATTCCCCTCTGCTTTCAGGAGAGAAAGAAACCCTGTAATTACCCTCTTTACCCTGTAAAAAGTTTCTGTTGTAAGATTTTTTTTTTTCTGTATGGAAAAGACGCTGCTATCATGGAAAATCCTGTATCAGACTGTGTGATTCAGACTCTCATTTGACCTGTAGTCCTCTGTGTGTGTGTTTGTGTTATCAAAGCATCTTCATGTTTTTCTGCCTGATTTCCTTCTGAAAACAGATTTAATGCAGTCAGTCGATATACATCTCTCCCTGCCAACTTTTGAGTGTTTTGGTCTGGTATTGCTGCTAAAAGATTGGCAGTGGGGATAGGGGTGGTGGTTACGGGTATGTGCAGAAGGCAACAGAAAATACCCTGTGTCGCTATGCAGAGGGGCAGGGGTGGAAATTGGTGAAGGAACGCAAATTCATAAGAAATCTGGTCTGATAGGTATTGCTGCTCATGGAACTGTTTTGTCTTGCCAGTATCTGCCTCAATGTTTTCAATCCACCCCAACCCAAAAGTACGTTGAGCAGAAGAAAGTTTGAAATGGTCCATATGCTTGGTACTCTGTGCTACAATTTTAGGGCTATGTTTGAATGAGGTCACAGGGAGCAAAAGCAGAACCATACGTGGCCAAAATAATATGAGCAACATTGTGGTTGTGTAGCAGAGGTAAGAATGGTGTTCACCTCCACTCCCTGCCTACAGCCAGGCAGGTTGAGGAGGCCACAGACTTCAGAAAAGGGCTGAATGTCATGGTGGGGTTTAAACATGCGGATTACCTGAGATTACACTTACTTATTGAAACTCTCTCACATAGACTTGTCAGTTGTTTAGAAGAAATTTGCAATTCTTCACATTTGGATGCGTGAGTAAGGACAGTGGGAGTAATTCTGTTTCCTTGTAGTGTTTTTATCTGTGGAACTCAAAGCAGTTTAAAAAATTCAGCTCACAATCATTAGTCCTATTTTATCAGGGAAGGAAAAGCTGATGTGCAGAATTTATTTAGGTACATGTGAAAATTTAGTTCTTTTGGTCAACCTGTTGACTTCATGTGCTTAAAAATGAGGCATTTGTTTAAGTGCTATAGGTAGTCATGGCTTACATGCCCAAGGATACCCAGGAAGTTGGTGGAGAAGCCAGGAATAACATCCAGACCTCTTGATTTAACCAGCTCCTTGATCTAGCACCCCGCAACCCAAAGGTCATTATCCTCATGGTAACAGGCCACTAAAAAGTTAAAACTGAGGCCAATAGGAAGGGCAAAACCGGACACCAAACTCCTTTTCCCTTCTAAAAATATCTTATTTTTACTGATACTGAGTATTCAGCCTCTTTTGATGGCTGTCAATCTAAAGATAATTCTGTGAGGAAACCTGATTCCACAAAGCTCTGAAGTCCCTATCTCCTGGATTGCTTTCTTCTTCCCTGCCCTGGCCCCACAATCGCTGCTTGCATATTATTTCCATTCCTTCTTCCCTGTAACCTATGGAAGAATCATCATTCTTACTTAGCTGAGCTTAGTTGTTCTCTTGCCTTTCTTTCTAGCTTAGCTTGACAATGCGAAATCTGCATAATGCCAAGTGGACTAAAATATTATACAGCATCCTTTGTGTGCTCCACATGCCAGAATTTGACAAAGCAGGGAATTGGGTGCTGGGTATATGGCAAATAGAGCAAGCGAGTGCAAAAGATGTTGTATACTTAGCTGTCACTCACACACCGCTTTGGGTGCTGTGAGTTGTTTAATGAAGAGAAGAGGATTTTGCCTGGATATTAGCTGCCATAGCGCACTCAGATCCTGATCCTCTCATTCGTCAGAGACTAGATAGCAAATACTCATAATGTGTTTATGCAACTTCTGTCCACAGCTCTCAAAGCACTCGGTAAGTATTGCCTCAGAAGAACTTTGTGCTCCACACATGAGAATGCTAACACATGGAAAAGCTGCTAGTCCACTTTTAGTAGTAATGCGTTTTCCAGCTTTCTGAACACTTCATTTTACGGAAAAAGCAAAGCAGGTTAAGAAGCTGGAATTTGTAGACAAATTTGTAGACTTTTCTGAGAATTCGTGTACTGGTTATGAAAATCTGGCATCCCATAAAGCCAAATATTTCAGAAGGAAATAGGCTGTGAAGAGGAACCCGTGTCTGTTACCTATTTATTAGACTGCAGTTCTGCTCTGGAATAAGGAAGCTGGACTTAGACAGAAACTTAACTGTGTCTCTATTCTGCTTTTTGTTTTATTTCCAAAGGAAACTTACCAAAGTACTGAACTGTTATGTGGGAAATGCTGATGACTCCAGCAAGACGGAATTGCTATTTGCTGCACTGAAAGCCTTGAAGTACCTTTTTCGATTCATTGTTCAGTCACGTATATTGTACCTGAGGTGAGACCAAGGTCATTGCCATCCTTATGTCTCCTTTTGGAAGTCAGTGGAGTTACTTCCAGTCAACACCACTGCAAGGGATGTTCTTCAGCATATCCTCTATCCTTGAATTATTAAGAGGAGTATCCTTCTGCTCTTTGTCTACAGCTGGAGTAAATAAGTTGAGTAAAAATTGAAATACCTACTTTGAAGAGGAGAATCCTTTTAGTCACCTGTAGCATGCTATAAGCAGCATATGGTAGTGCTGAAAAGGAAGGATTTATTTGTTTTAAAAAATTAAAATGTGGAATGACTTTCTCATTTTAAGAAACTTTAAGAAACACATGCACACACGGTTACTTGTTACATGAGGTGAGGACAATATGTTGTTCTGGTAGGGTATGGTCAATGACAGTGATTTTACCGTTTCCAAAGATCTACAGTGAATGTTTGGAATCCTTTCCCGTGTTCATTCTGACTTCTTTATTTAATACGGAATGAACTACTTGATTCTTGGAACCCAAGCAGAATTTGATGCAATGGCAGTTTAAAAAGTGCAGCTTTTCCCTTATAAGAGATTTCAACAGGAAATTACTGCAGAATCCCCAATGCCATTTTTACAGTCATGTCTTTATAGAAGGATATTGCATTAAGATGTTGTTCCATAGGATGAAATCATATTTCAGCTGCTCTGACACTGTTAGCCTAGATTTATGTGTATAACTAGCTCTTTCTGTTCTTTGTAGGTTTTATGGGAAAAGTGAAGATGGGGATGAATTTAATGATGCAATACGCAAGCTGTTCCTCTCCTTCAATGTCCTCATGGACCGGCCGTTAGAGGAGGCTGTCAAGATTAAGGTATGCCTAATCTGCAGGGAGAGGTAATATCTTTTATTAGATCAACTGATACAGTTTGGGGGGGGTCACAGGCAGAAAAAGGGACAAGCTTTGAGGCACGTAAAACTCATTCAGATGAGTCACATCATCTCTGAACGTCTGTTTTAATGAACAGTGTGTGGCAGGAAAGGAATATTTAAACCCCAAAGTTTATCAAATAAAAATGAGAGCTGTGGCTTTGCTGAAAACCCTTCAGCACCTGCTAGGATGAAAGGTCACAATCAATGACGATGTAATCTACTGCAGTGTGGAAGACACTTCAGCCAGTAATGCCAAGCTTGAGGGTGATGGAGGTAGAAATGTTAAACTACTGCAAAAAATCAATGTGATGCTGGGAATGAAACTAATGAAAAAACAAATTATTTCTAAATGTATCTTAGATTTTATACTTGCTTGTTTTTCTGGTGTCAACTGGATTATGAACCTTCTGTGTATGCTCTGAGGAGGAGCAGAGCAGCCATGCAATGAAGCTGATAAATTGCTAAAGGCAATGAGGCCTTTAGATTGCTTTCTTTGTCTCAGTTCTTCTTGCCCAACTTTGATTCTCATGCAGTCAAGAGTACCTGCTGACAACAGCCATAGAACATCACAGAGACACCTTTAGTTGCTCTTGCACCTAGTTGTCTGGAACCTACATTTATGAAAGCCATATTACTACCTAGATAACTTACTACTGTGTCTGTGGACATGCTAAAGTTTGCAGAACACTGAGTCAATTTGACTAGTGCTTTTCATGTCAGGCTATAAGGACCTTAACCCCTGGAGCTGCAGGATGTTTGGAAAAACAAAAGAACTTGGCTACGAATCTCTTCTCCTTCACCTTTTCCGCTCTGCACTGCAGATGTGTGGTTGCTGGAGGCTCCTTGGATGCATAAATTTGATCTTAAGCCATTTCCTTACAGGTGTCCGCATATTTGCTCTTGACAAAAACTAGATTTGCCATGTGAGCTGTGGCCCATGTCGTTGAGAGCTTACATCCTTTTAGAATGAACTAGCTAGTCTAACTCGGTTTCCATCTGTGTTTCATGTCCTTTTTTTTTTTTTTCTTGCAGGGTGCAGCTTTAAAGTATTTGCCAAACATCATAAATGATGTCAAACTAGTATTTGACCCTGTTGAGCTCAGGTAACCATATTAAATTTGTTTGTCCTCTAAACCCAGCTCATCTGTTGGGGGGAATTTTGGAAACTTTCCTAAAAGCAGCCACTTTGATTATGACATGATAATGCACATACTGTGCATGAATTTGAGGAATTGCTTGCAGGTATTCAAAGAAAGTCAGTTGAGTTCAAAGGAATCCATGCATCTCAACTGCTCTTTCTTAGGCACTTTGAGATATTACTTAAAACCAAAATTGGAGGACTGGGGAGTGATACGTTGAAATGTTGTGCAAGTTTCCACCAATTCTTAATGATTGCTTCTGAGGTAAACCAAAATGAGTGGCAGAGGCATAGCCTTGGTCAGGAAAACAAAAGTTGTATTTATTCAGGAAATTCACAACACTCTGGATTTCTATTCTTTGGTGTTCATAGCTTTGCCCAGAACCTCCCAACCATGCCTCCTTCTTCTGACACAAATAATTTGCTCGTGAACAGTAGACAGACAGCAAATGTACATGGAATTTAATTTAATGGAATCTCAGATTGAAATGGGTCATCACTCTTGATGAAAGGGCCATCTGGAAGGATGTGCTCCTGCCGTTGTATACAGCAGCGTTTCAAGTTTCAGCAGTGGTCTGCTGAAGCTTTGCAAAATTCTGCTTTCGTTTTGTATGGAAGTAAGTACAATTATCTTATGCTGGCACTGGAGGGCAGATAGTACTGCCTATTTATAAGCTTTTGTGATATATCTAGTGTGTCTTGGGATGCAAGCTTCATTTTAAGAGGTTTAAGCCTGCTGTTTCAGAATACTGTTCAGTTTTGCTAAAAGTCCTGAGCTAAGTTTCTTGAAAATAAGTTAGGGCTCCATAGTAATTTGCCTGGAGACCACTTGCAGGTAACGTGTCCACACAGTGACAAAACTGCTTGACTTACGCAGGTGCAGAACAGTGTAAGTGTAGGGTGGAATCACATTGGGTGAAAATGCTGACCATCTGCTTACTTTGTGGTTTGCACGCTAGCGTCCTCTTCAGCAAGTTTATCCAAAGTATTCCTGACAACCAGTTAGTTCGACAGAAGCTAAACTGCATGACCAAGATAGTCGAAAGTGATCTGTTTAAACAGTCCGGTAAGTAGCAGACTGAAGTCTCTGGATCTTGTGTGGGGCCACCCACCCCTAAAAATAAAAATATCTTTCAAGTTCACATGCGTCAGTTATTGGTGGTAGTCTACAGTTAAATCCATCTTTAGAAATATTCCTTGCCACAGAACAACTGAAACATTTTTTTTGCTGTTCAGTCTTTATACGGTGCTTAATACCGTAGGATCCTGATCCAGTGTGTTGATTTAAGAGGCAGAAGGTGAGTGCACTACTACAGGTTATTTATGACTCTCTCTAGTCTGCTAGTGGTAACTCAAGTGGATTTAAGCATGTTTTGGTGTCCAAGATAAAACTATGAGCAGAAAGCTACCGTGTGTTACCCATGTATATTGAATGCTGAAGAACTTCCTGAAACCAACAAGATGCAGTGCTCTTTCATTTTTTAGAGTGCAGAGATGCTCTTCTGCCGCTACTAATAGATCAGCTAAGTGGCCAGTTGGATGACAATTCAAACAAGCCTGACCATGAGGCCTGCTCACAGCTACTTAGCAATGTTCTTGAAGTCCTGGATCGGAAAGATGTGGTGAGCATGAACTGTCAAGGGTGCAAATTAAGGTTAATTCTTCTTTTGAGAAGTTATGGCAAAGAAGTGTTCTCAACTTACGTTGTAAAGAATTATAAAGTTCTGATGTTTACAGAAATTGCTTGCATTGCTGTATAGTTCTTTGAATCTCTGCACATAAAGTAGCGGTGTCTAAAAAGGAGCCATGAAAGGTTGAATTAGTGGTTATCACTACAGTACAAATAAGCAATTGCTTTCCTTTCTAGGGACCAAAATGTTACTCCGAACTACTTTGGTGACTTGTTGAACTATTTAGAGCAAGTCATAAAAGTATTTGTTTTCTTGTTTTCTTTGCTGTAAAATAGGGACAACGATCCTTATTCAGTTGGGAGAATACAGTTACTTGCCATATTAATCATGGAAATTGATTCTAAGTTGCTGTGAAAAGAATAGTTTGAACTGAAGAGCTGTTCAGGGAAAACAAAGCCAAATCAAAGCACCAGCTTCAGTTTAGCAACACCAGGATAAACTAATGAGGCTGATATAAATCCACTATGCTAGTTCTCCACGTAGTGTATATCTATAGTATTTGAATCGATTACTCGTGTGTTTTTAAATCTGCTTTTTTAGATCCTCTAGTAACAATTCACCACTGTCAGGGCAGTCCTCACACACAGGGAGCACTCTGTAGAACAGTGTACATTAAGAATTGTCTCAAATATTCCTTATTTAACATCCCCAGGGGCCCACTGCTGTCCACATCCAGCTCATCATGGAACGCCTGCTAAGGAGAATAAACCGCACGGTGATTGGAATGAGCAGACAGTCTCCACACATCGTGAGAGTCTTTTACTTGCTTCAGTTATTACTTTACCATTTGTTATAGTGGAATTTACTCTCCTGGGAGATTTTGGTGTGTAGCAGTGGTTTATGAAATCATCTTTCCGTTTCCTGTGGGGCTTCTGTGCCACTGAAACATGGCTTTTGCTGGTTTTCTGAGACCAGGTATTAGGATATAAATTGTCATACTCCAGCAGCAGTCTGAACTGAGTCACAGTTTGCTGTGATTTCAAGTTCCTTTGGGCCCACGTGCACAGAGAATTTGGTTTCAGTGCAGTTTCTAATACACAAGGAGTCTTTGCTGAAAAAATGCTCTTTTGTCACCTTGGCTGAATAGGATTAAATGCTGAAGGATGAGGCATCTCTAAGGGGCGTTTCTGACTTCTGTGTGGCATCTTAGAAGGTGTAAGCAAGTTAGTATGTTTTAATTGGCCCTGTACTTCATGTACAGAAAGATGCAAAAATCAAGAGCAGGGTTTATATGGCAATATCTTATTTTTGATAACTCTAAGGTCACATTAATGCTATTACCAATATGTCAGCCATGAGAATTACAGTTGGCCGTAGTAAGTCCGAAAATCATAGAATTATTTAGGTTGGAAAAGACCCTTAAGATACAACGAAGTGGTTTGTGTATATATGTGTGTGTATGTATTCCATTGTTTGGAGGATGTGTTTTTCTTGCAAACTGTGATCCCTGAGGAGAAAGCAAGCTGTACCCAGACTTCATACTTGAAATTTAGGAAGTCATGACTAGTCTGGGGTAGAGGACTAAACAGTCACACAGACTGATGTCAGGAAATAGATAAGCAGGACTGTGATCAGTGATATTCGATTAGGCAGAACTCTGAAAGCACATGCCACACTTTGAACTTACAGTGCTTAATACAAGTAAATAATAAAATGTTTTGTTTTTCCAATTCTAGGGTATTTTTGTGGCCTGCATGACAGCCATCCTGAGGCAGATGGATGATTTCCATTACAACCATTACATCAATACTTTCAAAACCAGGCAGGACATTATTGTAAGTCAGCCTGGCTGAGGGATTAGCTCAGTCCATAAAGAATTACACTCTGCTTCTGAAAGGTCATTTCAAGTTACTGTATTCAGTTTGGAGTGATTATACTGCATTCATCAGCAATGACTTACTGGCACCTAATGCCACAGCCACTGGGCATATATTCACATCACCCCTGCTAGGTATACACAGTGGATGTTGCTGACTCAGTAGAGCCTGAGAATAGCATTTATAGCATTGAGTATAAACATGCTTAATGACTATTTAAGTCTGTGCAAGTAAAAAGTCAGGAACCCCAAGAGTGAAGGAAGATGAAAAAGAAAAGCATTTTTCCCCCTCTTGCTCTCACTGTATCTCTTTTGTGACCCTCTTTTCTCTAATTCTTTCTCCTCCTCTAAAGTTTAATTTAAATGTTTTAGTCTTGCTTTAGTGGGCAGCAATGCAAATAGTTCCCTCCATCTTAAAAACTGTGTACAATTCATGTCCCCAAAGACTTTCGATATGAAACGAGGTGAAACATTAGGTTTGTAATTTTTTGGAGGCAGTTAGAATTAACAGCTGTGTCCACATTTTTCTCCAAACTGCCCAGAACAAATCAGAACCAAACGCAGTATTTATGCAAGCCTCTGAAGCATGACACAGCAATTGTTCTGGCTTTTTTTTGTCCCCCATTCTCCCTGTTTTGCAACTTAGAAGTGCTTGCTTATTTAAATACTGTCTGGGGAAGAGCCTGGAGTTGGGTTCTTCCTGTAAAAGCTAGATTAAAATCCACAAGAAGGTGTTTGTAATTCATTTTGGATGGCAAGGTGATCTCTCTTT
>NW_010526868.1:51883-60406 GCF_000687285.1 Phaethon lepturus
ATCCGTTGAGCAACATAGCCACCTACAGGACGCACACACTGTATCTGAAAGGCCACTCAGCTGCATCGTCTATAGAAAGAATTCATCATCTAGTTTTAGAATTGCTATTTATATTACCTAAGTAATTTTTTTGTGGAGAAAGAAAAAACAAAATCAAGTAGATTCAGGAATTCTGCTAGTGTTCATCAAGTAAATGAGTGAAAAGGTTTTCAGCAGGGCTATGTAGAAATACTGTGTCTGAGGAAGACGGGTGCTAGGAAGACAAATCTGATGGATTTTGGAAAAACATGGATTCAGGCCAGAATTTAAACAAATTTTATGCTGAGTGAGCCTCAATTCAGAATTTTTTCTTTTTCCTGGAGAGCAGTTGAGGTAGTAGGAGACTATTGTAATTGAAGTTCAAGGTAAGGTTAAACAGGTGCTTAAAAGCTTTCTGGAAATGTAAACTTCAGATTGAAGTTCAGCTTGCAAGTTGAAGATGTCTTGTTTTACTGTATAGTTCTGCATCTCCTGACTCAAATAGGAGAATGTTTCATTTGTATTTCCGTGTGTATGCATAAAGCTTCTACATGAAGACATATCAAGAGGTGAATTATGTAATTAAAACTATGAATTATGTAATTAAAACTACCCACATGTCATTTAAACAGATACCGATTTTGATGGTGATGTAGCAGTTGTTAATTCCAATAGAACATTGCATTTTGTTTTACTGCTATAATTGTTTTTATTTTTGATGGTGGTGGTTTTTATTTGCTTTGGTATTTTCAGCCCTGGCATTGCATAATTACTTGGTTGGTTTAACGCTGTTATAAGTTAATTCATATCTTCAAGGTGCCCCTTGTCAAGTCCAAACCTTTCCATCAAGCTCTGATTTAATAATGCCTAAAAGATTTTTACTGAGGCAGCACCAAATGCCCATTTCTCTCTCTACATTGATGTCGCTTGCCAATTCTTTAGAGCAAGCTGTTCAGCTCAACAGAATTTTTTTTTTTTGCTGGTGATCTTTGCAAGGTGGCGATTTCTCATGTGACCCTCTTTGTGTCCCTCTCGTTTTTTAATGCTAATGTGCTGTCTTTCTCGAGAATAGAACCCATTTAAATGCTCATAAGTAGCATATATATCTGTAGAGACCGCAATATAGAGATGAATATTCTTGATATTACCTTCTTTTGCTCGTCTCTCTTCTTTTTCCTTTTTCTTTTTTTCTTATTCTACAGTTCAACCTTGCCTTGCCCAAGTCTTAAGGTGTGTTATAGCTTTGTTTGGAGCAGTTTAGTGTTTGTGCAAGAAGTGTCTTTTCTACAGTAATGTTCTAAACCATGTGTCTGTGACAGCACGTTCACTATCTCTGTTTAACTATCCATCTTAAACTGGACCAGAAAAGACTTAACTAATTGGGGAAGTGAAAATACATTATAATTTCTGTCTTTATAGAAGATACTGCATAGGCCTGTTACACTGTCATCATTCAGACATTTGGAAACAAGTCCTTGAATATTGTTTTCACTTTTTAATGCATCTTGTGCACCAGAACTTCCTACAACACAGCTTAATTCAAAACAGTAAAGACAGATTTAATTAAACAGATCAACATGTTCTGTGGAATTATTTCTCCTTCTGTAACTGAATGGATGAGATGTCAGAAATAATTTAGTTATTGGAATATACCCACACAATAAGAGATCCTTCTTAGGAGGTACAGTGTATTGATTGCTAATCAATGCAGTCATTAGTCAATGCAACTGCAAACATTTGCATTTCCTTATATTTTCATGTCGATAAAAGACTACCAGATTCAACCTGATGGGCTGTGGTTTTTATTTTTCCAACAGGACTTTCTGATGGAAACATTCATTATGTTTAAGGATCTGATTGGTAAAAATGTCTATGCAACTGACTGGATGGTCATGAATATGATGCAGAGCAGGTATGTAGTTGCTGCTATTTTAAGTCTTGCTACTGCTTTGGAGCCTTTCTGAAAGGAGGGTTACTCACACAAGCAGGCTTACAAATCACTGGCATTACATAGGCTTATTTTCTTTTACAGTTTCAGGGTGATTTAAAGTAGGTTTCAGTAAATTGTAATGCCTGCACACTTCTGTTGACGGACTGGAAATCTTTCTTCTCCTGCCCAAAGGCACACAATCAAAACCATGCAGTCTTTCATCCAGTCGCTTATCTGCTGGAGTGTGCAACATAAATCAGGGAAGCCTTTTTGGTTTAAATTCTGCGGGAATCGCATGGCAAACATCAAACTACAGTTGGACATAAGTGTTGTCTAGGGTTTAGTGTGCTGGCCTGTAAACTAGAACTACTCAGGTTCACTTCTGTCTTCTGCTGTGGCCTTTGTTTGGCCTTGTGTGGGACAGTCTGTCCTGCTAAGTCTGTACTATTTGAATGGCTTTGGGTTGCTGTCTGCTGTGCTGGATAGCAAAACATGGCCAAAACCCGCTCTCCGCGACACAGCAGGACCTATACACCTGTGAGTCCCATGTTCCCACAGATGCTTTCAACAGAACTGGGAACAGAATGGAGAAACAAGCAGCATGTAACTCCTGTTTGCATGGCACAGTCATGCAAGTCATCTTCAAAATGGAGGAGGCGTAGGGGCACAGTGTGGAGAAGGACATGAAAATGGCAAGTTATTTGAGTGCTTCAGTGGTGAGGATAGGCTAAGCTTAAGAGAAACTACCATCTGGAATGACACTGCACTGTCAAAGAGATTGGATGACCCAAAAAGTGTTTTGTTTTTCATCTGCCTCCAGTCGGGGTTTCTTTTGCTCAGAAACAGAGGAATAACTTTCCCTGAATGTCCCTCTACTGGGAAAGAGGTGAAATAGCATTACAGAGGAATACCTGTCTTGCTTGGGAGTATCTGTTCTTGTCTCCTGAGCTTACATGTAGCAGTTGTAAACCCAGAACTGCAATGTTACTTTTTCAAGAGCCACCTTTCATTTGATGTTTTTATCTCTTCAGGGTTTTCCTCCGGGCGGTGAACCAATTTACTACTGTACTCAACCGTTTCTTTTTGGATCAAGCAAATTTTGAACTCCAGGTAATAGTTCCATTGTTTCTGAATTTTCTTACGGACCCCAGTCCTGAAAGGCAGGAAGAACAACCAAATCTCACTGTTAACCCATTTGTTGGTATGGAGCATGCCTGTGGAAAATGTCCATAGTCTTTTATAGCAAAGCAGTTCTGAATTCCAGAACTGTGGTTCGTGCGGCAGTAAATTGCAAGCAAATGCAACTGCTGCAGGCTTTACAAGGTCAAGTTGAGCAGCATGCTGACTATAGCTTATTTGTGCTTGACTAGTTGAGAATAAGGTACTATATGGGTATACCTACTGTCACTTCTTTTAGTTGTGAAGTACTAGCTAAAAAGAGTGAGAAATTTTACGTTGCTGTATAGTCCTGGCTTGCCTGCTGTGGCTGAGAACACAGACTCTTTTACCAGCTCACTGTTGATACTCTTCGTCATTAACGTTTACTTGGGAGACTACAGCATTTGGGGCTATGTAGCTTTTGTTGTTGCTCTTCCTTTGTCTTCTCCTATTTTAGACTTGTTTCTCTTCCACAGCTCTGGAATAACTATTTCCATTTGGCAGTAGCCTTTCTCACTCATGAATCCCTCCAGCTGGAGACCTTCTCACAAGCCAAACGCAACAAAATTATCAAGAAGTGAGTTTACATTTTAAAAGTTGCCAGGCCAGGCCTTTCTGCTTTTAAGAAGCTTCATTTGTACTGTTCGAGACATACCCCATGCAATCGTAGAATGAGATGAAGCATGCCATGGAAGTGCTTGATTAATGAATGATGATAAAGGGAGGAGGAGTGACTAGGACAGATGTCAGGTCTTTACACTGTGGCTCTCTAAGTCTGGTCAGACGATCCTGAGTTGCTTGAGCTGAACTTAAGCGCCTTGCCAAAAGATTCTTTCCACTGTAAGGTCTGTAATAGAAGGCTTGCCTTAGTTCCCAAAGCAATGCCTTATACAATTCCTTAGCCATTATGTAAGGTAGGTAAGCAAGAATCCTAAAAGCCCTGCAACTTTCTAGTCCCCTCTCTTTGCTTTTTCTGTTTTGAAAGCGAGAGCACTTCAGAGGCATCCATCAACCCAAAAGTAGTAATTTTTAGTAACTCGGCCAAATTCACAAAGAGACTGAGCAACTTTTACTTCTGCATTTAGCTGGAATCAAGTGCCTAAATATTTTTGTAGATCATGACATAGAATTTTGTTAGGGCATACATAGTTAATGTTTGCCATCTTTTTTCTGCAATAATGCCAGCTTTAAGACGACTAGTAATTAAATATTCGTGCATTCTCTCGTGTCAGCAGTTAAAGCTTTAGGGGAAAAACACCAAATACAACAAAACTCTGTCTAGAATTGCATGAAGGAGTAGGGCTGCAGCTTTATTCTGCTCTCAGGGAGTCTGCAGTCATCTGTCATAATGGCACATGGCCATTCTCCTCCTCTGTGCATTGAGCATTAGTGCTGGGCAGGGTAAGGAAGAAGAAAAGATAAGGTGAACATCTAACAAAAGGTATGTAATATTGAGGAAGACACTTAGTAGGGTATATAGTCTGAGACACCCCTTGGTATAAATGCTCAGCATATTCAGGTTTGTGTGTGGCGTTTTTTTTAAGGAGAGGGCAATAGATTTTGTGGGTTTGTGATTAAATTTCTTCATCAACCTTGCCAATTCAAAGGTAATTTCAATGCGTAGGCCTTTTTCATCTTTTTCCTTCTAATACTTTTTTCTAGGTATGGGGACATGAGGAAAGAAATTGGCTTCAAAATAAGGGATATGTGGTATAACCTGGGTGAGTTCCAGCTAAAGAATTGTCTTTATTCAAGCTCTCAAGCTGGGGTTTCAAATCTTTTATTTCTTTATAAAAGCTGCTCATCTTCAATGTGGGGAAATACACTTAAGGTTCAGCTGTTTCAGAGCACAAAATCTCTTTTCCTTTTTCTGTGAATAGCTTGCAAAAGCTGATCTTTTCTCATGTCAGCTGCTGAGATAATTTCTTAGATTCCGTATAAAGGGTGTTCTGCCATAGGAAGGACAAGAGTAGAATTTTTCAGACAGCCTTTGTGATTTGCAGCATTGCATGCAATTCAGTTCAATTATTTTCCTGGCTTGTTCCTGAATTTCGGAGCTCTAACATGTTAATTCTACCTTCAGTAGCCATTATCTGCATTAAAAATATGCATTTGAAGCAGAATGTCTGTGTTTTATGGTTTTTACTTTATATGAATAATGTGCTTAAACATTTGAGTATCCAAATCCTGCCATTAGGATGTACCTGACTTTGACTTTCTTGCAGGTCCCCACAAAATAAAATTCATTCCAGCAATGGTAGGCCCAATCCTGGAGGTAACCCTGGTCCCAGAGCCTGAGCTACGGAAAGCTACCATTCCCATCTTCTTTGATATGATGCAGTGCGAGTTTAACTTCAGCGGGAACAGAAACTTCCATATGGTAAGGGAGCCTGGTATCTTCAGTACAGATGTTCCACAGTATGCATTGGGCAAGGAGGAGAAGAGAACTTGTAAACAACACAAAAAAACCTCACACCACCCCCTGCCCAGAACAAACATTGTGCCAAACACTTTGGGAAGTTATTGTTAAGTGGTTTGTGGGAGTCAGGACTTGTCAGTTCTGTCCCTGACTGTAACTTTGCATGACTTTGATAGTGAATTCCTCTGTTTTCATACCTTTCTGCATTTGCAGATGTGTGAATACCCACATCTAAATTGTGAAACAGTTTGGAGACCCTAAGAGAGTACCCTAAAAAGTAATGTCTGTTTACATTTATAATATAAATTCCCCCAAGACAGATCTTTGGCTGTAAATGTAAGTTACTATAAGGAAAACTGCCGGACAGTCAAGTGTTGGGACTACGTAGTTGCTTACATATGGACTAATCCCTCGCTAACTTCAAATTTGACAACAAATTTGTGAATACTGCTGCCACCGTTAAAGAAAGGAGAACAGTGATACAAAGGACAGACGTGATTTACATGAGGCTACACAGGTAAAAGGGCAAAGCCGGGAACAGGACCCAGATTCCTGAGTTCCAACCCTGTGCTAATTTCTACAGAAGTTACCTTTTATTGCTGCTGAGAAAGCACCAGAAAGAAAGGAAGGAAAAAGAGGAACTTCAGTTTTGCCCTGAGGTTAAGTTTTCACTGCAGTTTCTAAGGACTTATTCTTCCAGCTTGCCGCTGGGGATATCAGACATGAACATCTCAACTGGCAGGCAGGGGACACTGTAGTTACGCTGTAGACAGTCTTCTCCCTGGAGATGGGTAGGAGCCGTCCATCCAAAAGGCAGCCACCTTGGCATTTCAGACTGTTGTCAAATGTGATGTGCATCTCCCTAAGCACCGTTCTCACACCAGCTTAGACCCCAGCTTCAGTGTGCATATGGGATCTTTCTTCCCTTGGGGTCATCAGTCTTTGCTGTGGTTGCCCCAGGGTCTCGGGGCTTTTTGGAATCGGTAGAAGGAAGCAGGATGCGTGTGGCATGGATTTTCCATTCCAATGGTATTTATATACTAGCTACGCTTATAACTGAGACTATATACCTGACCTGCTTGCACATAGCAGGGCATATCTTCGTGGCTAGACAGATAATCACACAGGACTTGGTTCCTGCATCATGAGAGGTTGCTTTAATTAGTAGTCACAAATGTTTATGATGGCCAAAGAGTTGTGACCTGCCCTTAAGTGATCGTAGTAATTCGGTTTCTTTAGGGTGAGTGAATGACCATTCTGTAAGCTGGCTGGTAGAATGTGTCTTGATCCTAGCAAAACTGAACTGCTAATGGATGGGGGAGAAGGGGAAGAATTGCCTCAGATCATGACTTTCCAGTGACTGTAGGATGAAAGAGGGAGGACTTGTACTTCCTTGCTCATTTTGGCTTCTTACCATTTTTATTCTACTCCAACAACAAAAGTGTCCTCTAGCTTGGCTTGTAAAACCAGTGCCTGATGGTGGGGCAGTTCAGAAACGCCAGCCACAAGCATTACTGATGTTCATACCACACTCTCGAGAGTTACTGTCTATTTGATTGTGGGTTTTTGCCTTTTCAGTTTGAAAATGAGTTGATAACCAAGCTGGACCAGGAAGTGGAGGGTGGCCGAGGGGATGAACAGTACAAGATTTTGCTGGAGAAACTGTAAGTTTTATAAAGAACATAGAGGCTCTTTTTTACCACTTAGTTGGCTATTTTTCTAATGCAAAGAAGCCCTAATTCACTACTCCAGTGAATAGGAAGACAGTGCATTTGATAGTGATCTTAATGCCGGACAGGTATTCTGAGACCGAGTGCCTTAAAATGATGCTTTTGTTCTGGAGCAGCAACTTGCACAACTACCCTACACCTGGAGATGAAGCCTAGAGGCAGGTGCCAAACTGACAACGGGGCTGTAAGTGGAAACGCTTGAGAGCAGCAGGCTCGGAGAAAACGCAAAATCAGAGCTGCCTTTTAGCACCAAGAGTAGAACCGAGGTTTTTGATCAACAAGGCATGCTTTGACCTGCCTGACTTGGGTATCTCAGGTGTGTGGGTACGGTGTGCTGTTCGGAAGCATATTTGACTCTGTTAGCCGAGTGGCTGTTTGGGTAATTTACACTGAAGTTCTACTTACCACCGCTCAGAACCATAACTGAGTAATCCCTTCTTTGCTTCTGGGTGTATTTGCAGCCTCCTGGAGCACTGTCGGAAGCATAAATATCTGTCTGCTTCTGGAGAGGTGTTTGCTTTGCTGGTCAGCAGCCTGCTAGAGAACCTGCTGGACTACAGGACAATCATGCACGATGAAAGCAAGGAGAACCGCATGAGCTGCACTGTCAATGTGCTGGTATGGGGAAGGCTGGGTTTGGATATGGGTGCTTCTTTACTGACCTGGCTTTTGTGGATTCTCAAGGAATTTCTTTTTTTTGAGGGGGATTTTAAATAATTCTTTATGCCATTTTTGGTTAATGATGGGCCCAAATCAGGCTACCAGCTACTGACAGCTATAAAACATAGAAAGATGTACAGTCCATAATCAAGTCACATGGCTCGTCCTTGTCTATGTGGTATTCTGAAGCCTTGAAGTACAGACAGGAAAGGTGGCTAGCTGGTAGTTTGGGCAGTGTGGGCTTGAGGCCCTGTTCCACTGCAAAGAGCCAGAATAACTTCAGACAAGTCACTTTCCGTCCTTGACATAGCCCTTTTCTAGAGGTGATAGTGACCCCACCTTATGGTAAAGGGATGGTTGCAGGGATATATGCACCTAAGTAGGCAAAGTGACAGCAAAGATCTTTGAAATATCTAAAACTGATGCTTAAGTTACTTGTCTAGAGATTATTAGGCAAGTCCATGGTGCTTTACATCATCAAAGCTTTACTTTTTTTTTTCTTGGCAGAATTTTTATAAGGAGAAGAAACGAGAGGACATTTATATCAGGTAGGCTGTTTCCCTCCATAAACCTTTATAGAAGCCTTTATTTCTCTTGGTGTTCCCTAC
>NW_010526868.1:60437-62352 GCF_000687285.1 Phaethon lepturus
ATTCTTCACATTTGTAACAATTTAACAATTGCTTTTTGTTTATTTAGGTATCTATATAAACTCCGGGACCTGCACACAGACTGTGAGAACTTCACAGAGGCAGCATATACTCTCCTCCTCCATGCAGAGCTGCTCCAGGTATTACAATAAAGCAAACTTTAGTTTCCACTGTCGGGGTATGGGTTTTCAATGAAGTGCAAGCAGCTCAGAATAAACAGTTCACTTTTCCTTTTTTTTAGCGTGATGTTGCATTACTTGTGTTCTAGTGGTCATTAAGGAGCTTCACAATTTTGCAAATTGCACAGCAGCTAAATGGATGAAAGCAAAAATGTTATTAGCATCAATTTGTTACATACTCTCGGTGAAACAGAGTGCTGTAGTGAGCTGGGAGAAAAAGTCCATGTTTGGGGTCATAGTACGGGGGTTTTTTTTTTCCACTTCTGTGTGAACAGTATAAATGCATTAGCGTAAGGCGTCTTAACTTGGATTTGTCAACCTCTTCATGTCTTCCACAGATTAACAACGCATACACCTTCAGTTAGTGTCTCTGCAGAAGACCTTAAGCCAAAATCACACCAGTTTTGCAGATTTAATTAAACTTGTATTAACATTTTAAAGTGATTTTTAAGTATGACTAAAAAAAATGGTACAAGTTCAGCTGAATCCTAAAACTGCTTTAAAATGAACTTCTAATGTAGGAAAAAAATTTACGTGGAGCTGAAGCTTTCTGGATGCATATGTGTATAGTGGGAGAGCATAATCAGATGTTTTTCTGAGCAGCCGGCTGGAGTAGTTTGAGAAGTTACTGCTTACTGGCTACTTGTTATTCTAACCATGCTGTTGAGATGCAGTGTTTGTGCATTCCTAGTTGACATTAGTCAGCCAGCTCAGTTTATATCACTGTAAAACTTCCTTGCTCTCCCTTTGCATTGATGATGGATTAGTCTTGAATGCATCCCTGCAGAAGGTGAGTCTGTCCACTCTAAGGATTGGTTAATTGGAAAAGGTGCCAGTTCTTTCAACTTTGCCTTTTTTTCCTCTGTACTAGTGGTCCGAGAAGCCATGTGTCCCTCACCTCCTGCAGAGGGACAGCTACTATGTCTACTCACAACAAGAACTCAAGGAAAAACTCTACCAAGAAATTATCTCCTTCTTTGACAGGGGCAAAGTGAGTGTACCTGCAGTGTTCTTAGAGTTCACTGGTAAATACTTGGCTTGGTGAATATAGCTGGCTGAGATTAGTTTCAAGAGTAAAAGCAGACATGATTCCGTAACAGGCCTTTGATGCTTAGCTTTGATGCTGGCTTTTTAATAGTACCAGCATGAGCAGGGCACGTATTTGTCCTGGTGATGTTTGAATCCTTCTATATCCTTGTTAGTCAAAGAGCATCTGAAAAATGAACCCTGTTCAAGATGTGGGGTAGATGAGAAGACTACAGGTGTTTTCCTTTCTTTTTCTGGGTAACAGCTTTTGACAGGTTTCTTGTGTTGCAATAAGTATGGCTTGTCTGGCTGATGCTGGACTTGTGTTAGTTGCACTTTGGAGAGATGGTTCTACCAGGACTAAATCACTTCCAGATCTACAAATCAAGACAGCTATATGACTATAATAATTACTGCAAAAAATGTACAGCATGGACTCTAAGGAGAAGTTGGCAGTGAGTTAAATTACTGCCTGAATTAAAATCAGCTGAATTCTTTGTTCACCTATCTGTGGTAATGAATGCTTTTAACTGAGTCTTTTATTTTGCTTGTGCTCTTCTTCCCCCACCTGCCTCCCTTCACCCTCCATGGAGATGTGGGAAAAAGCCATTCAACTAAGCAAAGAGTTGGCTGACATGTATGAAAACAAGGTCTTTGATTATGAGGGACTCGGTAATCTCCTGGTAAGACTTTTCCTCTCCATGTTCAGCAG
>NW_010526868.1:62370-74724 GCF_000687285.1 Phaethon lepturus
TCAGCAGGCTGCCGACTGCTTAAATTAATATTGTTGAGCAGAATAAGCCCAAAATACATGAATGTTAAAGACAAACAGAACAACAATACCCTCTGTGGTTTTGTAAAGCTTAATATTAGAAGAATGTTTTCACAGTTTTTTAAAGTGTGTGGTTTTGACCTTGTAATTAGCATGACAATACCATGTGCAGATGTTTAACGTTCTTGGTGTTAATCAAATAAAGTAACTTGCATGATATATTTTTAGGCTCCATAAATCTCATCACCTTATTATTTCTGTGGTAAAACTACTGTGTATGAACACAGAACTATAGAATCATTCTGGTCTGAAATATGTTTTTTAGTGGTTAAAGATGTAACCAGATGGTCTTTATGTTCTTTCATATGAGAATCATCTGCCCAGTTTTATTTCTGCCAGTTCTCTGACATTTGTCACCATTTGTGTCTGCTTAGTTTCAGAACATATTTATTTTTAATTTGTGTTGCAGTAGTTAAGCATTTCAAGTATCCTTCTGGAATCCTAAAAACCATGGCATTGTTCTCATGCCTGCAAACCAGGAAATGAAGTTGATTCTGGCCCAAACAAACCAAATATTTAACCAAGTAAATGGATTAGTATGAGAGACTGTATCAAAAAAACAATTTTCAATCAAAAAAAGTATTCTGCAGGGGTGAACTAATAGATCAGGAATTGTCACTGGGAATGTGAGCTACAGTCTGTCAGTGCCTTTTCACTCCAAAGTGAAAATGCTGGTGACTTTTTCTTTTTCAGAAGAAACAAGCTACGTTTTATGAGAATATTATGAAGGCAATGAGACCTCAACCAGAGTACTTTGCTGTTGGATACTATGGTCAGGGTTTCCCTTCTTTCCTCCGGGTAAGAGTTCTTCAGCACTCAAGTTCTGGAGTGGTGGGTACCCTAAAAGTCACAACTTTTGCAGAGTTTCCAAGAAAATTCAGATGCCAAACTCCTTTTCCTTTGAATGACACCGAGAGATGTAAATCCCTTAAGTATTTCAAAGCACTTCAGCCTATAAAAAGAGATAAGTAAGAGACCAGATTTTTTGTGTTACCAGCTTCAGTAAAGTTAGTGTGTTGCAATAGGGTTTGTTAGATGATTGGTATGTTCTTATATGGACTTAAACAGATTCTACCTTTTGTATTTGTGCCCTGTACACTTCCTCAGAAATATGATTGTTGCTGTTAGAAAATGTTTAGCTTGTAAAGAATTTATCCAGTTGCTTTTCAGCCTCAATCAACCTAATTTTCAGGACATGGATCATTTCAGTGCTCAAACACATTAGTGAGAGTCTGTCCCACGCAGAAGAATTAAAATGCAAAGTTGCTTCCTGTTTGAGATGGCTGCTAAGCATTGCTGGATTTGTGCTAGCTATAATACAAGAATCTAGCCAAAGTGAGTCAGATGGGCAGGGTGCAGCATACTAGAAAATATTCCTGACTATTATTTAAAATTTAGGAACATTTACCTTTTCAGACTGGAGTTGTTTGAAGTTGCTGGCCTTAAATGGAAACCAAGCTTAATAAAAAAAAAAAAAAAAAGAATGTTAACTTAGAACGGCGTAACAGGATGGCATAGAAGGCTTTCACCTCCAGGTCGTGTTCTTGAATCCATCCTTTCCAGAAACCACCACTGCTTGGTGATCAGTTTGGAAAAATAATTGGCCATGGTCTACTGTTAAGTCTGTAGTGCAAAACTGTCATAGCTGGCCATTTTGTTAATGGTAGCTGAAGAGAATCCAGGAATGTCTTTGTGCACAGGGAGATTCCTCGCTTAACTCATACCGTAAGTGGTCTGGCAAGGAGTGTGCAGTTCCGTGCAGTAAAGAACTTTTTGGCACACATGTCTTACTTAAAATCAGTCACCAGATTGAGATTTCATGTGTTGAATGTGTGAGTTCTTAGAGTGCTAGAAAGCACATGGTCAATAACACTTGTATGTGGAACAATGAATTTTCTAGACAAATATGAAGTTGCCATTGCAGGGCCTTGCTCCTGAGAGTTGCTGTGTTCTTACTCCAGCTGGTGTTTCTTCTCCCATGTGTTCTGACTGTCCATTAAGCTCGGAGACAGCCCTTCAGATAAACTAGATCTCTGAGACTACTCTGTGTATGTTTGGAAAGCTCTTTCCAAATTGCTTTGTTTAGTGTTAATTCTCTTTTTCTTCTCCTACCCACAGAATAAAATCTTCATCTACCGTGGCAAGGAGTATGAACGAAGGGAGGACTTCAACCTGAAGCTATTGACCCAGTTTCCTAGTGCTGAGAAGATGACCAGCACTGCTGCTCCAGGGGAAGAGATCAAGACTTCTCCTAAACAGTGTATCTTTTGGTTCTAATATGTTTTGGCACATTCAAGATCTGCCTTTTTCCTAGAATAACAGAATTTGTAAACAACAACAATAAGCAAGGAACCTACTGCTCCTGGGGAGCTTCGAAGGCAGGCACTGGGCATGAAAATAAGACTATCCAGAATTGCAATAGTGAACTGAAACATACTGAAAAAGAGAGACAACTTGATACTGTCAGAGTTAAACGAGTTGCTGCTAGGATGAAACCTTAACAGACTGCAGGTCAGGATTTCTTGTGCCGCCTTCTCAGGCAGGAGGTGCTGACTGCTGTAGTATCAGTGTGGTCCAGTTTGATATTTCTGGGTGAAAGAGGTAAAATACAGGTCATGAAAGTGGGCTATAAAGGAAGTGGAAGTACGCTCTCTTCTTGCTTGCAGTTAACTAGCATTTATGTAGTGGCTGGCTTTTTGTTTTGTTTCTCTTTTTTTCCGCCCTTGAAGTCATTTTGTAAGAAGTGTGAAGTGATTATGTTGATGAAGGTTGTTGGGTGAACGGCGCTTTTTTTTTTTTCTTATGCTGGAACTCCAAACTGTGTGCCACAGCACACCACTAGGCTTAAGATCCTCTTTCTCTTAATTGTGAGCATGACCAAGTGCAACCTAGCGAAGATGTTCCAGAGTCTTTTTGTGACTTCCAGTCCATAGCAGTTGTGCTCCTGGAAGATGTACATCAGTAAAAAACAAGTTACTGGGCTTCTGCCCTGTGTAATACAGGCTAGACTAGAGAATCTGATGGTCCATTTTGGCCTTAAGAATCTGTGTACAAAGGCACGACTCAAGCAGTGATACCAGATGCTTCCCTTGCAATAAGCCTGCCAAGCACTAAATCCACATAGGAAATTAAAATTCATTCAAGACCAAACTTGGTATCAAAAAATGCCTCTATTGCTGCTTTGTTTCAGCTACTTCCTTTGCATCTGTTTGTGTTTGTTCTAATGTTTTTGGCTCAAGATGAACCTGAACTGCAAAATTTGGATCCAGATCTGAACTCTTCCAAAAGTTTGGGGGTGTTTGGTTCCGGGTCTTTGGCATAGCCTCATTATAAAGGGGAGCAGCTGCATAGCTTGGATTTGGTACAGGTTCTTCTCGGACTCTTACGAACACCTTCTGAAAAGATGAAGAGTTTGAGTGCCCAGATTACTGTTGTGTTAGGCAGAGGCTGATGGTTCTGTAGTTTCTTTTAATTTCATGCTTTTTTAACCTCCTTTGTCTCAGGCGCTTTCTTAAATTTTTGCTTAGAATCTGTTTCCTCACTCTTTTATGATAAAATGCCTTATTCTTCCCTTGGTTGTTTCATAAGAGTGTACTGGAGATACCAAGTGAGCTGTACACAGTCTCAGGGAATGCCTACACACTTAAACAGGCTAGTCTTCTCCCAGTTCTGAACTGGAAGCTGTATAGCGTGCTTAGCATGGCATGAAGCCCAAGCTAATAAGCTCTCCTGAGAGAAAGAATATATTAGCTTGGGCTCAGTGCTAGATCTAATGTGGCTATGCGGTTTTGGGTTCAGATTTGGCTAGTATCCAGCTGGCTCTTCAGTGTAGGCAGAATGACCTTGCCTTTGCTTTCAAAATACTGTTTAGATCTACCCTCAGTGAAATAAAGGATGTATGGGGCTGCCGTACCCACCAGTAAAACATTGCCACTTCAGAGTGCAGTGGGCAGGCAATTCGCAGAAATAATCTATTAATGTGGGTCAAATTGATTTATGCTTTACTTCTCCATACAGGTTTTTACTTCTGTAAAGCCTTCAATACAGTCCTTAAAACAGAACTCTGGAGGAGCAACATTGTAAGCTGCTGTGCTTGGGGATGCTATTACTAATTTTTTTTTCATAATTTCTATCATTGTTCGCAGGTGCAAAAGCTGAAGATCAAGTATATATTCACTGATTAAAACCAGCCTACTTTCTTCAGTTAGCTTTATTGATCTAAAAAGTGGGAGGGAAGGAGGGGCAGCTTCACTGTGCTGGAGAATCTGACAAATAACTGTGGGGTGGTGGGGAAGAGAGAAGAGAGAGGTGCATCCATTACAGAACCTAGTACAGAATCTTGTATTCCTGTCCCCAAAGTAGAAATCGGTAGCACCCAGGCTTTCCAAGCGTTTCTCCAGGGAATTTCAATAGTTGGAAGTATTAGTACAGCCCTTATCTTTTTGGGCTTTTAGTTCATGAGTAGCATACAAACTACAAGAAGCAATAAAATGCCTGTGGTTGTTGATGAACTACTAAGTATTTTTCTTCAAACATGACAAGAGCACAGGGAATTGTTGAGAAGTCTGACATTTGATGAAAACAGGAAGAGTATTTCTCTCCCTCTTCTATTTTCCCAATAGGATTCATAGTTTTTCATCCTTAACTATAGCTACTCAGATGTGCAGTGCTTTATTGTGAAGCCTGTGATGAACCTGCCACCTAATTATAAAGATAAACCTGTTCCTGAACAGATCTTAAAGTAATTTCTTTTTCCTTTTCCCTCAACAATTTCTCTGTACTTTTTCTCACCTAGCCTAGGCACAGGTTGAAGTGCCTTTGTGTCTTGCGCATATTTGTTTCACAGTCCAGTTTAAACTTGGTCCTTTTTGAGAGGGAACAGAAGAATATCTATTTAAGGAGAATGGGAGGTGAGAAGACTAACCATTTACTTTGCTTCTTTCTAGCTATTACAGAGCAAACGAGGTGCAGCAGTTCACACACTCCCGACCAGTCAGGAAAGGACAAAAAGATCCAGACAATGAGTTTGCTGTGAGTCCTTTGTTTTGATGCCAGTTGGCTTGGGTGTCTGTGCTATGAGAAGATGGTTCTATGCATGCATTTATTTTGTTAGTGGCATTTTGAATTATACTGTCACAATTTTTTTCCCCTCCACCTGTGGTAGTGGAGTTTTGCTATTAAAATGTAGGAGAAACAAAGGGCTGCACTTTGCATTGCAATCTTTACATAAAGCCGATGTGATAATGTCAAGGAGCTCTAGCTGAAGTTGTAACGTTCAAAGTCCTTGATCTAGAATCCATAAATATTGTGCTAACTGCTGCTTCCTACAGAGTACACCTGTGTTGTCTGGTAGATTGTGAATGTTGTAGCTGTCCTTAAGGACGCCAGTGTCTAACCATGAAGGATCAGTTCAACTTCAGGCCAACGTTTAAGATTTGCTGTGGAGAATGAGCCTTGGGTATCATATAATAGCATGTTTCCTTGCTGCCTTTGAGGCATACTATTGCTCATGGAAAGGTTGGGTATGTTGCTTATAACTCTGGCTAAATATGCCATAATCACAGTCCTGCTAGTAGGGGTCCACATGGAGGAAAACAGCCCACTGTTGCTAACGTTGATACCATTTAAATAGTAGAGGTCTTATTTCTTGCCAAAACTGCTGGGTTCCATCGCGGTTAGTGAAGGTGAAAATCATTGTCTAAGTGGTCCAGCTGGTGCTAGAAGCCTGGTTCCATGCCCTACCACGGAAGAGAACTGAATTGCAAGAACAATATTTCCCTTACATCTTGGATATTTTTTTTTCTTCTCTGACCAGAATATGTGGATAGAAAGGACAACCTACAAGACAGCATATTCATTTCCAGGCATCCTCAAGTGGTTTGAGGTCAAACAGATTACAACGGTGAGTTCTGCATATGGGCTGCGTCTCATCCCCTCCAATCTTTTATGAAGTAAAGTATTGCAGCCGTTAGGATAGCTAGTCCTTCCACTGTTGGATGTGGCACACCAGTAACTTCTGTTTCAGATAAAAGCAAATGTGTATCTTCTTGGATGTGCTTGTCTATTTATGCTATTCTGCAGACAGCTCTACCCAAGCCAGCAAAGTCCTGTGTTGCCTGTGTAATGCTTGGGAGAGTGGTTACTTCTGTAACATACTCAACAGCAGCCAAGTCCTAAACTGTTGTTCCTTTAGGTTAAGGTGTAAGATCATTCTTGCATTCATCTCTGAATGGCAAGATAGTTAGCACAGGGGTCCAAAATCCTCTGCTGGAAACTATTGGGCTGCCATTCTTGCACAAGGAGTAACTTAATTTCATATTCAGTGGAGGCAAATGAAGGTTTATTCTATTTCTTCTTTCCGTCAGGAGGAGATCAGTCCCTTGGAGAACGCCATAGAAACGATGGAGCTAACCAATGAGAAAATCAGCAACATTGTCCAACAGCATGTCTGGGACCGGAGCCTTCCTGTACACCCTCTCTCTATGCTCCTGAATGGGATTGTGGACCCAGCGGTCATGGGGGGATATACCAACTACGAAAAGGTCTTTTTCACATTTATCTGTAGCTCAGTCTGACCTGTGCAATATTGAAGAACTGGATTGAAACATGAGACATCCAAGTTCAGTTTTCAGCTATCACTCAGACATAGTGCATTTTGTAGCTGTAGCTGTGTGTTCAGAACTCAAAGAAGAGGAGAAAAGAACAAAGATTTCCACTAGACTGCAAGGTGGAAAACCCCCACATCTGTAGTGTTTAGTTTTAGTGCTGTGTGTTGCCACAGAGATGAGTGATCCTGCTCTTTTGGGCCTCATTTGCAGTGGTGATAACATGATCCTACCTCGTGGGGGCATTGAGGTGCTTGGTCAGCCCAATGAACGGTGCGAGTAACGAGGAAAAAAAAAAAAGAGCTAGCGTTTCTTCGTTGTATTAATATAGAATGGTAAGGCAAATGAGGATTTCTCTTTCCAGCAGATAATCTGTCTTTGGAGTCTTGCAGAAAAGAGCAAGACTCCAAATTCTTTTCAGGAAAAAAGCAGTATTTCCTATCCAGGTTTATTCTGTTGACTTTAGTTGAACACTGTGCGTTCTTCCCTATCACTTATGTTTAACTTAAGCTGTTTATTCCTGGTATCTAATGACGGTATTCCTAGCACAAAATACATTGCTTATTTCCATAAGCTGAATGGATGGTGTAAAAACACATCTAATTCTTCTCATATGTGTTCCAGTCACATGCAATGAAGTGCAAAAGTTAAATGGGAGAGGGTCTGATTATCTGGGGTCTAACTCTGCTGATTCCAGAGGAGTTGCATACTTTTCTAGGGCTGAATTTGGCCCTAAATCCTCCCATTTTATGAATTAAGGTTGACATAAAGTTTAGAATTACGAAAGTGGGAAAGCAGTTAAAACTAGGAAACACAAAGTATCTGTAACCACATCTGGAAATACTCATTCCTGGTTCATATTTTCCTATTTCAACTGAAGATCAGTACAGAACATTTGGCTTTTGTGGGCGGCTAAAATCTTGAGTTTTAATTGTTTCATTGTAGCCAAAAGCCGAAGTCTGCGTTTTTTAACATGAGCTTTCTTCTTGCAATAATTAAACACTTTCATGAAAAATCCGCTGGGACCTACCCAGCAGTCCTTTCACAGGCTAACCTCCTCTTGACATCAGCCTTTTTCAGAATCATACCACTAGGCCTATAAACACTTGTACATACAGTCCAGTTAATGGAACGCAGAACTAAAAAATATATGCGGAGGCTGAAACAGATCAGAGACGCGTTTTAAAACAAAATGAAAAATTATTAGGGATTTTATCTAGGAAGAAGAAAAATTAAATTCTTCTCTCCAGGAATTGTGATACGTTTCAATGCAATACACTGTGCAAAGCACATAACGGGAATTGGCATAATTTTAAGGCTTCAGGCCAGGAAAGTGTACTTGTCTTTGTTCAACTTTAAACCGATACCAGATTCTGTTGATTAAAGGTAAACACATCAGAAGGGTAGACTAAAGGTGCTTTGTTGAATCGAATTGTGAGTCAAAATCTCACCACAGTCTTTATTTCTACTGAAGCTTCATAACAAGCCCCATGTGGAAATGTTGTACTTAAGGGCTTAAATCATAGAGCTTAAGGAGATTGCAGGCAGGAGATGCCCTGTTCACATTTCTGCAGCTGAGGTTGTTTGCATGGCATTGTGTACTGTAGGTCACTGGATGCTAAAATGGAAGAGACTTTTTGAAGTGAGAACTCGGGAGACTGGATCTGCTACTCACATTTGAGCAGCAAGTAATGTAGCCTCGGTTATTCAAATGTATACTGTTTTACGAGAAGGGAATTGGAATTGAAGAAAACCCTTCTGATGAAGTAACTTTTTTTACGTATCTGTGTTTCTCTGAAAAAATAGTAACTTTTTGTTCAAAACAAAAAAAGTCTATTTTGTTCCCAGTTCTCAACAAATAACCATGGTTCTTGGTCCCCCAGCTTTGTGTCAGAGAGATGGCAAAATATAGTTTTAATATATTTGTTTTTAATAATAATGGCAATGAGTTGATTTTAATGTATGAGGCTCTTTCACCCAGTTAACTGTGAAGGCAGCTTAGTGTCTGTATCATCTTCTGTCTTTGCTTTCAGGCCTTTTTCACAGAGAAGTATCTTCAAGAACATCCTGAAGATCAGGATAAAATTGAACTGCTTAAGCAATTAATTGCTCTACAGGTATCGTATTGTGAAAGAAGTGGAAGCGCTGTGTGAGTGCAGATGTTTTTCATTGTTTTGGAGAGATAATGCAGATTAATGCTAAAAGAACAATCTGAATATGTGTACAATTGTTTTTTATTTTAAGGAAACTGCTCTATTCTAAAATTGTGGCCTGGATTGTTCCATGTACCTTGTGTTGCTCGGAAATGTTATTTTGAACTATTTGCCAATGTGTCATAGATTTTTTCCCTCATGGGTGTAACAAAATATGTGTTACCTGTTCATGAAATCATCAGACCTAATGTTTGTCAGTCTGACCATTGAAAGTCATCTATTTTGATCTGCATAGCAATGAAAAATTGCCCTGTTTTCTTGTAATGCAAATTGTATCCCTGTGGACCAGTTTTTACATGTTTCCACACAGCAGAGCCCAGTTAAAGCTACCTCACAATCATACAGCTTGGGGGGGCTAAGAAGTGATACTCCAACATTTAACATGTTGTGTTTTCCAAACCAGAATACAGAATCTGAGTGGGGAAGAGGAAACCATAGGTATAGATGGGGAAATTGTTTATGTTTCTTGAACACATGGAGCTCAAACAATCGATCAGGTTACTACAGTGTCACTAGTTATGAGTCAATAGCTGAGCTTCCTTACCGTATGACTGCCTTTTTTTGCCTCTGCAAACTCAAGATTTGTCGATCTAAGTCCTTTGAATGTAACTGAGATGTGTAACATACATAGAAAATTCCTTTCTGGAACAGGAGAGCTGATTTGTCCTTTTGTAGCTTAATTTTTTTCCTCCTTTCAGATGCCGTTGTTGGCAGAAGGGATTAGGATCCATGGCGAGAAGCTGACAGAACAGCTGAAGCCTCTGCATGACAGACTGACAGCCTGTTTCAAAGAGCTGAAGAAGAAGGTGGAGAAGCAGTATGGTGTGATCACTTTGGTAAGCGTTGATTAGTGTTTTGCCTTAAAGAAACACTACTCTCCCCTTTCCCACTTGTGAGTCAGTGTTACATGATTTATCACAAGCATGTTTGTCTGCAGCCTCCCTCCCTCACTGAAAGGAAACAGAGCAGGTCAGGCTCTGTCGTGTTGCCCTATATCATGTCTTCCACGCTGAGACGGCTCTCTGTCACATCTGTGGCGTCTTCTGTGGTCTCTACATCTTCCACGTCATCTGATAGCACTTCCTCCAGACCAGGTTCAGATGGGTTAGTAATCAGCCTTTACATGTGATTTACAAGAGTACGGATATGCCTTTGGTGGAATTAGTTACTCTTAAAATGAAGGTTTATTCCATACACGATAGTAATAGCTATGCATTTAAAACTTCAAATGGAGGCCAATGTTGTTGTTCCATTTTACAGATAAGGGAGTTTGAAGCACAGCTAGGGATAGTTCTGGGAATTGAACCCACAACTGTCTGTCTCTGGAGTCCCAATTATCTACATGATACTGAAGAGGGGTGCAGGCAGGGTATGTCAGATGCACACTATTTCTGGTTCCCAGGAATGCTGGAAGACAGAGGTGTAAGATACTACAAGGTAATTTAGTTTGATGTGGTCTGCAGAGAGGTGCATAGTCATATGTTACTTGTTCCACCTACCTGTATGCAGCTGCATACATGGCATTAAAAGGAGCTACCCCACATGGAAACATTTCCTGATGTTACTTCTCTGCACATCTAGCTTGCATCTGTGATAACCAGGGAGTCTAGGTGACTTGCTCAAGGTCACACAGCAGACTCAGTGGCAGGGTTCAGCATAAAATGCAGGTCTGGCTCCCTCTGCAAATAGATCACACTTTATCTTCTATGTAAGATGTAACACTCAAAATTGTTAGGGTAACTTAGGAGCACAAATCCCACTGAAAATTCTATGGTCATAACTCAGCTTTTCACAGTCGTCCCTTACGCAAATGAAGAGATCGCAGCTTTTTAACAGATGGTGCCTTGAATGTCTGATGGACTAATGTTTCATGTTTTTTCACTCTTTTGGTGTGGGCCACAGATCTATTCTGGAGCCTCTCTTGGAGAGAAGAATATCAACAGCTTCCAGAGCTGAGGAACTGCCCATGAAAGATGATGGTGATAACCGGATTAGCAAACTCAAGCGGAAGGACTGGAGTATTAGCAAGTCTCAGGTTATTGTAGAGAAGGAGCCAGAAACGGAACTGACTTCCAAAATGGTAAAAAAAAAAAAAAAAAAAAAATTAAAATAATAGCGATAATAAAATCCACAGCAGGAGGTTTTAAGTGTTTCCATTGCTTTCAGCCATGCTTGTCATTGGGAACTTCATTAAATAGTGGGAGGGGTTCAAATACCAAAAGCCTTGGTCATCTGAGTAATTCTTCCTTTTTTATTTGGAAAACTTGTGTCACAGACCAAGCTGCAGTTTGGCTTAAGGTATGAACTGGAAGCATGAGGCACTGATGTTTCATCTAGGTGCTCAGTGCGCTCATTTCTTCTAGGAGAGGAGGACTGTATGATGCACTCAGCACCATGTAGAATTGTTCTGGCTTTGTTGGAGCAAGCAGATACTGTTAGTCCACTCAAATCCAGCTGGCAAGCCAGACGTTCAGCTGCTATCAGTCAGCATCACTGCACAAATCAAATGTACTGCAAGGTGAAGATCAGTCTGATAGATTGGGGAGTTGAAAAAAGATGGTCTGGTAGTTAGGTCACCAGCTTGGGACTTTGAAAAACTGGCTCTTCTAGACTGTACACTGCTCCAGACCTCCTGCATGAGGGCAGGAGTGTTTACTCCTTGAGCAATTATTTGCAAATGAGGAATAAAAGAGAATCTATACCCCCGCAGGAGTGTTGTAATGAGGAATATATTGGAGGCTGTTAGGTATTAAGGTTGACAGTGGGATTCAGAATGATCACCTAATACAGGCGGATAAGTTTCAGCCCAAAAGTAGACTTGTATGACCTTGGAGTATTATCTTGACTTATAAAAAGACTATATTACACTGTCAGAGAGTATGCAAGAATTAGGCATCTCGATATTTAAGCTGGTGGCTCAGTGACACTAATTTGACTTAACACAGGCTGCGTGAATAATGAGAAAAAATGAGTTCCTCCATTTCCCTTTCTCTCCCAAGATCTCAGCTGAATCTGGCAGGAACAGGTTATGCTGCTATATATTCAGGAATTCTCATCAAATCGGAGTGATGCTGCCAGCACTTGGAGTCTGCAGAATGTTTATAGAAAGGGGAACTGTGGTTCTAGAATCATGACATTTGGTATTGACAGGCTTTCTACTCGAGGAAAATCTAGGGCTGTAAATGTTAGTGGTTCAGGAGGCCTGGCCCTCTGCCTCTGGAAGACCTGCTGTTGAATTAAGTGGGTTTAACCCACAAACTGTGATGTCAGCTGCTGATCACTTTATTAAGTAAAACTAGAGGGCAAAGATCTGGGAGAAAGCCCACTTGTATCGACCAGCTTGCTAGGAGAGTAAGGCACGTCTCCAAGACTTTGCATTGTGGAGAGGTGAGGGGTGCAAAAATGAACACCCACACCCCCCCCCCCCACTTTCCGCCGCCAAAAACCAAATGTCGTCC
>NW_010526868.1:74755-97559 GCF_000687285.1 Phaethon lepturus
TGCAGACAAACTACATGTGTGATCAGCTTACTAAAGCGAATGAGCAGTTGAGGGTTCTATTCATGCTTAAGAACATTGCAAAGTACAGAGAAAGCTGTTTTTTATAGCTGGTCTGTTCTATAGCTGCATAGTGCACCACGAGAGTTGGACGGACCGATTTTATGCGGCTCTTGACTAAGCTGCTTGGGAGCTAGAAAGCCAGAGGGAACCAAAGGCTTGCTGGATGTCCAGCAGCTTTGGTCTTTCTAAGTTTTATATTCACTGTACACCAGTGCGTGGTCCCTTCTGTGCAGTGAGAAATACTGAACTGCTCAGTGATGGAGAATTGATCTCTAAAAGAGCCCAGTGAGTTTAATTACATGGAAGTGACAGCCTTCCCTGTAAAGCAATAAACTAATATTTAAAAGGACCATAATGTTCATGCACTGGACTCTTGGGACCATATTCACGTGGCCTCGTGGTTTGAGTGAAGAACACAGAGCAGGCGTGTGACACTGGACGGAACTGGAACAACATCTCCCAAGTCCCACGTGTGGGAGACTTGCTCTGGAAAGCCTGAGGCATACTTGCTTCACAGCCCTAAGGAGCTGGATGATACTAGTGATCCTGACTCGCACCCAGAATTTAAATCTTTTTTTCTTCTTGGAAAGACTTCCCCTCCCCAAATTTTTTTGCAGAACTGCTAGTCAAATGCAGCAGTTTTTCAGCCTGACATCTTCCCTTCTTAGTTAATATACTAAGGTCATTAAAAACAGTTTACTATTGCTACTCAGTTAGTAAGATCCCACAGAAAACTGGATGTGTCATAGGAGCACAGTGTATGCTGTTTGACATGGCTTAGCCAGTGCAGTGGTTTCACTCCTGTTCCACCTGAATGCACCTTTCTGTCTTACGCATGGCTTTTCTGGAGCATGTTGATGCCTTTGTGACAGGTCTGATTATCTGATAGGTGTGCAGCAACTTTGCTGACTTCCAAAGGTGATGTTTACTCTTTGTTTCAACCAGGGCATGTCAGGAAAAGCACAAAGGCCAAAGAGTCTTCAATTAGGAGACAACAGACTGACTTTGCTTCAGAGTTCTTCACTCCAGCAATCAATGACTCGCAGCCCACCACCGATCACTCCCAAAACCCCAAGAACCCAAAGTAAGTTCTGTTATAGAGCAATTGCTACATCCTTCAGGGCAGTACCTGCAGTAGTAGAAAATACCAGATATTTGCTGAGGTAGCTTCACTGGGGAGGGAGGAACCGCTTTGAAGAAGTTCGCAGAGCTACAAGTGACTCTGGGCTGTTAATCTTTGTAGTAATTTTTGTCAGATAACAGAATTTGGCAGTGTTATCAAAGGCACTGCAATCATACTTGTGACTTACATATCACGTGTTAAAATTAGTATATCAGATGAATTCCAGAGAACAATTTTTATCTTTTTCAATTTCCTTCTTGTTTTCTCCTGTATTGACTTGTGGGGAGGTATATTAAGCCTCAAGGTCAACATCACATGCAATCAGTGTAGATGCTTGTAAATGCATCAAAGTCAGGTGGGTACAGCACATTCTAGATGAATTCATCTCCTGTGAAGTCACTGGACTGAACTGCATCAGTCGGCAGGGTATTTCTGATCAGCTCTGTGGCTAAATTTTCTGGACAAGCCCTGAAGGCTTTGTTAATGGATGAACAGTAACTCCCATCGTGTGGCAAAAAGCCTTAGGAGAGGTTGCTCTGCAGCTTGGAAACTTGGCTTAATGATATTACAGCTGAAAGAAGGAATTTATCTTGAAGAACTAGCAAAATAAATAATTTGCACCGTTACCTTCCTTGCATATCCAGTAAGCTCTGTAGTTAGTTCTGAAGCAACATATGAATATGACGATATGACTAAGGTAAAAATACAACTACAGTATCACCACTGATAATCTCCCGTGTTAGCCGTTGTGTTTCTCACACTACTGCTTGTTTTTTAAAGGAACAGAAGTTAATCTGTAGGACCTGACTGTCCTTCCTCTTATGTGGATATAAATTCAGAATTCAGTGTAGATAGTGAACTAAACTAGCATAAAACTATTGAGAGGATTAAGACAAAAAAAAAAAAAAACCCACAACGTTTTAGGGTGAGGGATGGGGTGGGGAGACAACCAGAAACACAAACAAATGCAGGAATACTATATGAAGAAAGATCTGTGAAAGGAATGTGAAACCTCACTCTTTACTTAGGAAGCGCTTTTAATTGCCATTAGTAGCCGGACAGCTTCCCAGGAATTCTTCTGAAGTTTGGGTACTTATCTACTCCATCAACTGGAGTTAAAATCAAAGTGAATTCTCAGGTTGAGGCCCAGGCTGAAAGGAAACCCCACTGAACATTGCAGATGTGATAATGGATTCAATTTTCTGTTTTCTCAGCCATGCATTTTTTACATAAGCTTAGATTCATTTGATGAAGATAGAACTCTTCTGGGCATTTTGACCTTACGGGAGATACAACTGTGACTCTGTTTTGACATATCCATTCAGGTTTAGCTGCTAAAGTGGAGAACTATTAGCAGATCAAAAGCACAACATATTAAATGAATCTCCTTTAAAATTCTACATGGACAATTCCATTTCCCATTCCTTTTCCACCTACTTTAATGTCTTGTCTTATTGTTGTTGCTTCTAGGTTTTCCCTCACTGCAAGCTGATGGATTGGCAACTGCTAGCTTACAGAGCACGCCACCCCCACCTCCGCCCAAGAGCAAACCCTATGAGAACAGCAACCCGAGGAATTCTGTGGAGGTAAGGAAATGAGAGCTGACGTTTTTTTGGAAGACAGCTTTTGAGAAAGAGGCACCAGTGGAATTTTCCAAGCTGCTTCTAGGGTGGTGCTACTTGAAACTTGTCTAATCATTTTACTGGTTCACTCCCTGAAACCACAAAAGAATAAAAAGTTTTTTGCTTCAAGAAAAGGCTATCAAATGCAGGCACTGCTTTTCAAGTGGGAGTTGTGTTGTTCTTGGTTAGGCAAACTGTGTGTGTGTGGGAAGATATATTGAAAACAAATGAGCACAATGATTGAAAAGTTTCAAAAACATGATCAATGTAAAATAGCACAGCAATCTGGTCCTAAAAAAGAGGGGAAAAATTTCCCACATTTTCGGAAATTATAAATGTCTCCTTTTGAGTCCTCAGCTTAGAAGAACCTAATTTTTCAAGGTATGCATTATTAGTCACTTAAAACAGCCTGTATTGTATCACCATCTTAGCACAGCCTTTTTCTCAATTTCATGGTGAGCTTCCTTCTAGGAACATCAAATTGCCACTGTTTTTTTATGCTGTATCACTCATGTTTCTTTTATATTGTGGGATTCCAAACGGCTTGCAGATATTTAACGTTCAAATACTCTTGGTCATTGTGTCAGAATAACTTCATCGGCCCCTAAAATGTAGGTGCTTCTGATAGGAGACTGCAATTGCTTACCAATGTGCAGCAACAGAAAGCATCCTTTTGTAACTGTGAAAGGGATGGATGTCTTCCCCAGTCCGATTTGCAAAGAGAATTTACGGAGTACCGTAGCGAGATGAACTGGAATTTCACCAAAAAGAACTTAAAGAATGATCGCACTTAAGAAAATCTGTTACCTCTGACAGCACAGGAAGACAACAAAATAGCTGATCACTTAATTCTATTAGAGGGAGATGTGACACTGGTATAAGGCCTGGAAGCATAGGATAAATAGGAGGTTTTCTACTTGGCCTTTCGCTTGGTTAGAGTTGACGGTGCTTCTGAAAAGGGGCAGTATAGCTGCTGTAGGTGGTGTGAATGGCGGAAATATGCCAGCTCTAGGGATGCTGTGGGAGTCACTGGTTGAAGAGGATTAATAAAAGAGCCTCCTTCCCTTGAGTCTTGTAAGAAAACTAATTACTAACATGTTCTGGCTTGCAACATTGACATTGGCTTGCAGCCGAATGGAAAGGATTTGAAAGTCTGTAAAGGGAGATTGTAAAAGTGTTTTCTGAAGGGTTTTGTTACTTTGTGAAGTCGAGACTCTGCTCCTTCAGTTAAAATAGTCCTGAAATCTTGGCAGTTTCAGCTAAGCAAGAGGTGAGCCACACAAGCTTTTTGTTTACCTGGCCTTTCATGTCTCATTTGTTTACAGGATGCCCCTTAAAACAAGCAAAGAGCCAACTTGAAAGAACCCACTTGTTCTTGCAGGAAGGTGCACGAGGAACACCCTGCAAGCCTCTCTGCTGGGCGGGAAGGCTGTGTCCTGCTCTAGTAGAACCCTTTGCTTGCTGCTGTTTTATGGAGTTAGTTTCACAATTCTGATTTGGAAGCATTTTACATCCTTTTGGCCCTTACTTGGTGCAACTCATCAAGCCAGCAAGATGAAAATAGCTGAGTTTTGAAACCCTGAGGGAAATGAGTTTATTGCCATTTTACTGATAAACAAAAGGTGGGACAGAAGGGCAAATGGCTCTGACTCAAAGTCAGGCTGCAGGTCAGAAGCAACTAAAGTATATCTGGAACTAAAGTGTGTTCTGGCAACTAAAACCTTTCTGCTTCTGTTATCTCCTGGCAGTCCGTCTTTGTTTGCCCCTCTCATCGATGGCATGTGGCACTGAGAGGCTGAATTCAAAGATTTGGTGCTGAAAGAAACATCAAGTACTATGGGACCTTTTGGGTTTCTTCTTGTCTTGTTGTAAAAGTTACTTGCTGGTAGCAATTTATTTTTCTGTGTGTTTTTGTTTTATCTTCTCAGGTTGCTCCACCACTACCCAGCAGACGTGAAGCCAAACCTCCCCCGCCGCCCCCAAAAACCAGAAAATCCAGCGTTGTCTCTTCAGAGCAAGGATTGCAGTGAGGATCGTCACTTGCTGGTGAACAACAAGCGCCTAGAGTGAAGTGGCTGCTTTCTTTTTACTGACATGCTGGGGCTCTCTGACCCTAAAGACTAGTGATCTCACCTGCCATTCCATTCACTCCCCTTGGAGTTTTCTTTGGGAAATACCAAAAGGAACTGTTATTGTGACTGTATTCCATAACCTCTGGTTTACCTTTCCAGTACTGAGACACTAAGCTCATAGCAGGACAAGTCACCCTACTGGAATTCTTGTCTGTCATAGTCTTGTCTGTCCTGAGTTTCTTCACTGATGCAATTTCAGCAGTTCATTCCTAGTGTAAATCTGTCACAGTAGTGATTTGCACCAGTGTTTGAAACAAGGTAAGCCACACCAGTGTGAGAGGTGTCCTACAGTATTTTCACATAAGTTCATTACAGCTTTACAGCTGTATTTATGCACCGATCCCTCCTCCTGTTTGCATGAACAGATCGCAGCCATTCCTAAGTTGTGAAATGTTGGCTCCTGAGATGTCAGGTGCCAGTGTATATGTGCAGTCTCCTAAGGTTCTTGATTGCAGGCAGAGACCTCAGCATTGTTAGCAGAATAAGAAGTCTTTTTTTTTTTTTTTTCTGCTAGCTATCCTGTGTATTTAAGGTGAAGTGCAGACGTTCTGCCTTACACTGTCTCTGCTCCGAGGAGTGGCAGTTGCTCACTCGCAATGGACAGTTTAGGTTCACCCAGTACTTTGGCATAATTTCGCTGTTGATTCTGGTTTTAACAGTACAGAGTGGTTGATAATTCCTCCCTGAATTATCTTACCTACTTGGTTTGTGCTTGCACCTGGGACTTGATACAATACTTCATCTTTGTGGTTTTTAATAGGATGTAAAAAGTTGCTTCTCTCCTGTGAATATGTGAGAAGAACAGAAGCTGCATCGATACCAGCACTGTACTGGTACCAGCAACTTCAGGAGGATGGAGTGTGCAAAACTGGTTATACTTCCTGACCTCAGAAACAAAGTCTGGTAGTTACTGTAATCTTACTTTGGCTGGGCAAATTCACACAAACGTAAATAATTCCCATTCTCTTTCTTTTCCTGCACTCATTTGTGGCAGTACTTGCACTTTGTTTTATAGCCTCCCTTGATCTAGTTTTTTAACAGCCACTAGAACTTAAAGAGCCATTTAGATGTGGGATGTGTGTGAAAGACTTGACAATTAACCACCTAGTTTCCTGTTGCTTGGATTACCTCAGCTCTCTCTGGCTTTTCTTTCCTTGGAGGATCGGATAAAATTTATTCCCTGCACTGTCTGGATGTCAGCATAAGTCCTTCTATTTGTGTAGAGAAAAAATGACATGATCTTCGGTTTCACTGTTTTTAAATTCACATGATCCATGCAGAAAAAGGCTGTTGCCTGCTGTTAGAATAGCCTGTCCTTGCAGTTGCATAGTGACCGAAAATTCAATACAAATATCACTGTTATTTGTGGACCAGATGGGCCTTACGCACAGCCTTGCTCTGTGCTGCCACTGAAATCCTGCTGGTAAAAACCAAGACATCACCATTTGTGATTAATACTCCTAATCTTAGCAGATCCGTTTTGCACCTTTGAGGGCTACTTGTCTCTGAACTCTGTTAGAAGGGCTGCAACCCTGGGGTGGGGACTTGCTCTTCTGTGGCAGGCTTGCAAGGAGTTTGTGCAGCACTTAAGCCAGAACACAATTCAGTTTAAAATTCTCTTGCAGTGTATTTCTGCTCTATTCTACTCTTAGAAGATCTAGATTACTCCAAAGATAGTTAGAGCAGCTCGCTCTTTGCTGTGTGGAGCAGGACTTTCCTAAAGTGCCTGTTCTAGAACTAATGCGTTGTGAAGAACTTCACTATTTTCTTGCCAAGCTAGATGATTGAAATTTTCTTTATATATCCCCTGCCAAAGTTGCAGCTGCCTGCTGGTGCCATATCACCAGACAACAGAAAAGCCAGTGAAGTTTGGGGTTTTCTTGATTTGTAAGAATTACTCTCTTGTCACATTCAGGCAGAATATTTTGCCATGCTATTCCGCCTCTGTGACTGCCCTATTTATAAACTTTTGTCATGGCTGTTATTTTTCATTAATGTTTTCCAGGGAGGGCAAAAAAATCACTTGTTGTCGTTGTTCCCCTTACTGTGGAACTCAGGAAACATGGGAGTTTGCCTGCAAAGTTTGAATCTAAACTTCTTTGGAAAGTGCAAAGTTTCTTAAAGCTCATCATAAAGGGGACCAGCTGAGGAATTTGGATCCAAGTTTATTTCTGAACCTATACAAAACTTTGACTGTCTGGTTACAGCTTGTGGCCTTTTCATTTATCATCGGTATCAATGAAGATTCTGTCATGGGCTCTCTCTTCCAGGAAATAATTTTGCTTGTTAAGTGTAACTGTCATTTAGCTTCTGATTATCTGGTAGAAGTTGGGGAGACCCACTAAAAATCCTGCTGAGGATGTTGCTCACAGTAACAAATACTGCTGGGTTGTGGGTTTTTTTTGCCAGCCACTGCACTGTTATTCTGCTCACATGGCTTAAATGGGTTTCATTACCTTACTGGAAAATTGAAGTTCGTTAAAACTAATGAAAGCTTTTCTCAGCAAAGCCTTTTTCAGGGAAAAACCAAACCAATGAAACCCTAGAGTTTTTCGTTCAGACTGAAGTAGTGCTTTCTTTTGTTCTTATACATTCCTTTTGGCTTCAGTGTGACGCCGGTTAAAGAAACCTGCAGAAGCTCCATTTGCTTTGCTTCCTGCATGGCACTGTAAAACAGATTGCTTTCCTCAAAAGGTCATACTGGATTCACATCACGAAACAGGTTGGAGACATTTTGGAAGTTGCACTGCAGTCACGTCATGCACATCCGCAGTCATGTTCGCTGTAGCACATACAGCTGGCTTCTGGGTTGTTGCCTTCTCAGGGGAAATCTTTGAAACCTTTCTGGACAACTTGACCATGGTTCACCCCCTCTCTCTGGTGCATTGTAGGACTTGTCAGCTCCGCATTGTGTTCTTGGACATAGATGCTGCTTGATTTGAAAACCACAGGGTTTTCTTGTCTTTCATTTTTGTCCACTTCTTCCTCTTCTTGTAACCACTGTCTTCCTTCTGCTGCACACATGAACTTAAAGGATCCTCAGAACTCTTCACTTGAACAAGAACTGTTTGTCTTCGGAGAGAATTTTGCTTCAGGCAGAACAGCAGGATGTGGACTGAATTGTGGAAGAGTACATATTAACACCACCTATTGTTAAATCAGTGCCCTTCCCTGTTCTACATCTGCCTGTTACCTTATTCTTAGGTGCATTTCCTTTTCAGAGCAGATTGGCTTTCAACTCCTTTGCTAAGTCAGCAGAAGCAAAGGACCGTATAGGGATCCCAGCTAATGGTTTGTCTGTCGTGGGTAAACAAACTAGCTATTGGGTTTGGGTATTTTGGTTCCAAGTGACTTTTGAGTCTTATTTCCTTACCTTTTTGATCTGCTTTGATAACTTTTAACTCACAGAAGTACCTTGTGCATTCAGCAGGTTTTTTTTTCCTGGAGACGGGAACTAGGCCATGCAAAAAAAACTCCCTGGAGGAAGTCTGTCTGACCTTGGGAGGAATTTTTCAGCTGATCTTTAATGACCCTTTACATAATTGAGGAGACTTCGTTCTGACTGCTTTTTTTGCAGTTTTATAGACTAGGTTTATGAACAGAGTATTTAGCATGTAAGTGGTTAATTATCATAGACTCATTAAGGTTGGAAAAGACCTTTAAGATCATCAAGTCCAACCCTCAACCCAACACCCCCATTTCCACTAAACCATGTACCGACGTGCCACGTCTACGCATTTTTTTGAACCCCTCCGGTGACAGTGACTCCACCACCTCCCTGGGCAGCCTGTGCCAATGCTTGACCACTCTCTCAGTAAAGACATTTTTCCTAATCTCCAATCTAAACCTCCCCTGGCGCAGCTTGAGGCCATTTCCTCTCATTCTATCGCTGGTTACTTGGGAGACGAGACCAACACCCACCTCACCACCTCTCCCTTCCTTGCCTTCCTTGGATCATGCAGCTGCCAGTCGTTAGCAGTAAGAGCAGTTGCTGTCTCTCCTGTACGCTGATCCTAGGGGCTAATACCTGAGCTAGCAAGATGCCCAAGTCACCTGGGGAGTCGGGGAGCAAGCGGGGCGGTGGCTGTAACCCATCCCAGTGCTGGCAGAAGTCTAGGAAGTGCTTTGTGTAATTGGAGCAGTGGCTTAAACTGCCAAACTTTCATTTGTATTGTAATATTTGGTTTTTACTGTAAAGCCAGCTCCTTAAAAAGCAGTGAAGATACTATCTTCCTGTATGCTCTGGCTTGCGATTGCGCTGTCCCACCTGGCAGGTTCCTTAAAGTTTATCTTTAAGGAGATTTCTCTTCCCGGGATATTTTGGGCATTTTCATTGGCAAATTTGCTATGCCAGAAAGGGGTTTAAGGTTGGGGTTTTTTTTTTCTTTCTTAGTGTTATTTTTTTGTTTTGAAGTGCTGTAAACTCTTCCCGCTTCTCCTTCTTGCCTTTTGGCAAACTCACTCACAAATAGGCATTCAGTTTTCTTAAATTTATTCCTGACTGTGGTATGTGAAGAGTTACATTCTTAGCTGATACAAGTCAGCATAGTTTGCTGAGGGGTACAAGATGGAATTCTGTACTGTGCCTAAATGATTTAGGGCTTCGGGCCAGTTTTAGAAAAAAACATTGTCTTATAAGTGTCAGATTTTTAAAGGCAGTTGGGCATTTAAGTGTGTGAATAAGCATGGGGCCAGACTGATTTTAATCAAGTGGAATTAAGTGCCAGCACTCTTACGAGAAATTCCACCAGACCCCTGATTTTTTTTAAGTGTTTTGTTCTTTGCTACAGTACCTACCTGACTTAAATTCTGAGACGATTTAAGGTCTCAGTACTTAGTTTTCAAGATGAGAATCCATCTTTCCATGTTAATTAGATGCTTTTGGAAATGTCATCTAACGTCTCTTAAACTGGAGGGCTAAAAATGGGAGTAGGAGAACGAGTCCATAATGATGTCATCTCTGCATACCAGAAATGAAAGCAAACAGCAGCATTTCTATCCAATTCATAGTTTTGAATAAAACAAATCTCAAAGTTGAATATCCAGTCTGCAGAGAAGACAAAATCTAATCCCATTTCACAGGCATGCTATTCAAAGCGAGTGTTAAATTTCAAGTCTTGGAGGATTTTTTTTCTTTGGAGAAATATGCTCAACACTTGTTTGCTGGAGCTTTTAATTAAAATTTGTCATGCTGTGATAAATTCCTTTAAAAATGTTACAGGCTCTAATCCACATCAGGGGAAGAGAGAAACAGACAGCTTTCCATTTCAGTGGATTATCGGATTAGGAAAGGACACCGATTCCAGTGAGAACAGCTCTGTGATCTGCAGTAGTAGAAACTACCGAAATGTGTATGCAGTGGTTTTTGAGAACCTTCATCTAATAACCTTCACACTATGCAGCCCGGTGTGTGCTCCACAGATTAACAGTGAGTTAGACTTGTAGTGATAATGGCTTAGATTTTCTCTCCTTATTTATTTTTATAATTGTAAATGGAAGCAGTAAGTTTAAGATGCCTGTAATTTAACTGTAATCTTTTTTTATAGTGAAAACATTCCTGACCCATTACTGCTACCTTCTTTCTTTTTTTTTTTCCTTTTAATTCTTGATCTTACATTTACTGTTGCAGACCAAATTATCTAGTGGACCAGGGTGAGCTGCTCCTAGGACTACACCGGGGGGGGGAAAAAAAAAAGTAAATAGATAATGTGAGGTCATTGACTGCATGGCAGGAGAGGGGCTTTTCGAAAGCACATGAGGTTCACCTAACTCTGCTGCTGTTGATGTTAAAGCACCTTTAGGACAGTATGTGTGCGCACTGGAGAGAGTAGACAAAGGAGTGTAGAGGAGCTTAACGAAAGGTGAAAAGCATCTGTTTGTGCTGCATTGGTCTGACTGTTCTGATTTAAGGCTGTCATTGGCATCCCTGGACGTGCATGACGGCATACTTTTGAACCCGTTTTTCACATGCATGGTCTGCAGTTTTTGTATTTTTTAAGCAGAGGTGTAAGTCCTCAGCAGCTCTGAAACTCAGCCCTAGGATGCATGGTATTAATTGATGTAGTTTCTCATTGTTGGTATTATAAAGGCTTAAAGACATGATAAACCCTGGGACATGTTTGTCTTGAATTCAGGAGAATATGAATGTTGCGTAACATGTTTTTGTGAGTGTGTTGAGATCCTGGATGTGACGGTTTAGTTATAAAACCCACCTCTGCAGACTGCAAATACCTTTCCCCCCGCCCCCCCATTTCTTCTAGTCCTCTGCAATTGAACTGGCAAAAAAACACAGCTTTTAAACTGGCTCTGAAGAAAGAGCAGGAGCTAAGCTTTGGAAAGGGAGTCTGCATCTCTCTGGGTAAATGACATATGATTCACTAAGTCTGTAAAGCAAGGTGTATAAATTTTCATGTTTTTTAGAATGTATTAACTGTTGTAAAGTTTGTAAATACCTTTTTAAAATAAATGTGGTTTTTATGAGTGAACCAGTAAAAAAGGAGCATATAAAAGTCTTTCATACATGAACTACTAAAGTGCAAATAGAACTGCGTTCCAACAGTAAGTTTATTCTTGATTTCTAACAAAGCTGTATTGCTGTTTCATCCAGAGACTAGTGAGATCGGACAGTGCCTTTGTCCAGGCATTGTCTGTACACGTGAAACAAAAGCTGTCACACCCAAGTTTGCATTGCAGGACGCAAAGCAGACCCTGTGCTGCTGAGTCCCCGCCGCTGGACTGGAATGTGTTCTCTTTTACCTGTAAGCTAGTGATCTACACAACAGCTATCTTCTACTACTTAAATGCAACTTCAGAGTATTTATTCACATAATGCAATCTAAGCAAAGCCATTTGAAGAGGAATTTGTTTTAACATAGCTTTGAAATCTTCTTCTGGGTCCATTGTTCCATATGGCTTTGTGGGTTTAAATCTTCTTCAGTCTAGCTTCTCCGGTCAGACTTTCCTGTAAACACACATCATACACTTCTTTAAAGAGAAGAAATAACTTCGATGATGGAATTCTAAAGCCTGGTCAGATGCTAAAATATTCATATCGTGGTCTCCATTGGAAGGAGGATTAGAATGACATAAATCTGACCCGACACGATTTCTCTGCCACCTGCCCATGGATCTGTTCATACAGCGCAATGTAAGTGACACTTGTAACGGCCCCTTTCATCCCAGAGTGCATGACCAACTTCACAGCTGTTAGTGGGTCCAGCCATGGCAGCGGTTCTTGGAGCGCAACCCAACAGCTGTCGAACGCTACACTGTGACAGCGGTTTAGGACAAGAAGCACGAACTTGTACAAAGCGTCAGTACGTAGAATGTCTCTATGAGCTTAAGCAGTTGGCCAAGGGACCAGAGACAAGAAAGCTGTGCTACTGAAAGTACTACAGGGTCATTACGGAGCGGCACGGTTGCGCGTTACCATTCTCTGTGTACCTTAGTACTGTTTGAATGGAAACCACGTTCCTGTGTCACATCCTGCTGGATCTGGTGTCCTCCTTGAATATTTATTTATGCTCTTATGTCGGAGTTGAAAGCCTGAGGTGTTCTAGATAGATGTGCTGTCTGAATATGTTATTTTTTTTTTCCCTATGTGTCTTAGCTAAGTGTATTTTTGTTTGTGCTCACTGCTAGCTTCCCTGGGAAATGATGAAGAGAATTTGAAAAGTTTTTCCATGGGGTGGACCATTTCCAGACACCCAGACACCTCCCCTTTCATTGCATAATATTCCTGTAGCAGCTCCAGGAATGCGTTACATTGGAAAAGCTGCATCTGGAAAAAGTTTTAATTTGTTTTCAATGTTGTCATTAAGCAGCTAGAAATAAGAAGACCACATAGTTCAGACTATGCTACAGGAATAAGACCTGCAAACTAACTGTTTGATGTAGAGGCGTAGATGTTCTTACACTTATGTGCAAGATTAGTAGCAGTTTCTGAGCGAACCTAAAAATCCGATTGGGGGGCGGGGTGCCTTCAGCTCTGCAAAGCAAGGCCAGGTTTCCCTTGGTGAGCAAGACTTACCAAGAACTCCTTTCAAATATCCTGATAATTATTCTGATATCTTTTCCTGCCTAACATAGTCTCTTGCAGTAAAAAAAAAAAACCAGTCTAAACTTACTAAGTTACTATTGCTGGCTTTTCATTCTGCAAGGAGTGCTGTTGGAAGCCAGAGTCATGGACAAAGATTCCATTTTATGTTCAGTACAAATAGGATTAAAGATGACCTTAAAAATTTTTTTTAGGTAGTTTCTGCATGGAAATCCAAAGGCAGTCAGGCTCTGCCCTGTCTGCATCACCGTTCCTGAGTTTATGAGCCTTTATTGAGGCCAGGTTCCTCAGTGAAAGGCTAGAGTGCATACTTGAAAGTTTTGGTCTTGGCTTCAAAAATGAAGTACAGATTGAGTGTTTCAACTTTTAGGACAGCTCAGAGACACTTCCCAGAAAGTGGCGACCATCTGGCCTTATCAAGGTGTTGCTGTATTAATTAAAGAGCACATTTTTGCTTGGGAGTATTCTTTCTATGGCAGTTAGTTTGTATGTGAAGTCTCTGCTGTCATTGCATTACAGCATCTAATGGAAAATACATTTCCCAGTCTAGGGACCTTGGGAGCAGCAGCTTCCATATGGCTTGATCCTTCAGCTGGCAAAATGTGCCTTTGAAGTTAAGCATCTGTGAATGCTGCATAGATTTATATTAAGGTAGAATGTGTTTGACTTTGTTTTGCTTTTAATTTAGTGAGTAATGACATTGGTACAGCAAGAGCATAAACGTAATGTAGTCCTGTCCTAGGTCTGTAATGCTGAGGTACTTGAGAGTGATGCAGATAATAAGGGCAGAGCTGGTATTGGCATGTGTGAACTAAATTTACATGCCTCTTCCTCCTCTTCCAGTACCTTTTTTTGTCTTCCCTCCATGTACTTTCCCAGCCTGGAACAGTCCCCTAATTTTTGCATGGTGATAAAAGAAAACCCATGTTACTTACCATGGCTTCCTTCAGGTCACTGAACCGGGAATGCTGATAGGAGCCGGGGCATTCAGTCTTCTGCACTTCCCCTAATTTTTCCATTTCATTTGCAATCTGAATCAAGAAGTGATACGGCCTTCAGCAAAGGCAGATTTTTCTGTTAAAGCAACTCTACCCTAGTTACAGATGAAGATGAAACTATTCTACTGCACCACTTGAATTCACCTCTTTCCCAGGTGCTGTGCTTGTGCTACAGCAAACTTAAACTCAGGTGGGTGGCTAGAAGTGCTGTTACGAGGGACTACCACATGAAGTATTAGAAAGCATGGGAAAACCACTGGTGGACAGAACCTTCCACATCTGCTTTGTCATTTAATTGCTTACCATCTAATTGGTTACGACACGACAGCTGCCCGCTGCTGCATTCTCGGTGAAGTGGCTGAACGCTGTCATAAAACAGCCCATCCGAGTGTTGCCTGAAACTTAGGGAGAGGAGGAAATCGGGTTTAACCTGGAGCTCAAACTTCCCCCTCTCCTTCGGAGCAGGCTGCCCAAGCTCTGTCTGCAGTAGATAACACTGTACTTTACGCAAGGCTGTCAGATGTCATCTTACCCTAATGCCAATTACTTGCCAATTCCTACCTTAAAAAAAAAAAAGTGTGTGTGTATACACGTATGTAGTATGCTTGGGGTAAGGAGGCAGCGATACACATACACAGTAAAGCCTACGTCACCTCCTTTTTGCTCACATCTCTTACAGATAAGGGATCCTAGCTAAAAAACAGGGTGGTTTTACAGTCTAGAACCTACCTCTTGAAATGATTCTACCAGGTTTTCGGCGTTCCTTTTTCCTCCTGGTTGCAGGCCATAAGACCAGTGTTGAGCCAAGCAGATTTCCACAGACATGACAGACAGGAGGACACTGACAAAGATCTTCTTGGACTTCTCCATCCTGTGAGAGAACAAAGCATCTTTCTGATCATAATGACATTACAGTTCCATTTTTATCTTACAGAATTACGAAATGTTACATTTCTGGATCTCCAGTTTGGATCTTCCGCACCCCAGTGGCATTGTGCCTAAGTGTGAGCCACAGCTGGATTTTGAGCCTCTCAGAGTGTGGATTAGCCCACTATAAAGAGATTTAACATCTGAAAAATTTGGATGAAGATCTAAATTAGGATTTTTGAACACCCTTTCAGAGTTTTAGGAATGTCTAGACCTCAAAGGTTCTGTGAAAGTCCCTGTTGATGTTTGACAGATGTGTTCAGTTTAGCTGGTTTCTGTTCTAATGTCCCTGGCTCCTTAAAAAGTGCTCTTTGCAGTCTCTTCTAATACGAGCATCTGTAAGCACCGAATAAGTAAAAAGGGAACATGGTATGATGTTCAAGCACATCACCTGCTTGCTGAGAGAGGTCGCAGAGTAACTCCAACTCTTCTCCCTTTGAACATGTCCTGCAAGTATGCTTGTCATCTCGCTTTTTATATACAACCACCCCAACGCCAAACCTTTCACAGCAGGTAATTTTATCTAATTCTATCTTACAGGCTCCAATTTTGTGCTTAAAATTGCTGTAATGCAGCAGAAGTAAAGCACATAATTGGAACACCCCTGGTGTAGCTATTAAATTCAGCTGTTTTCTCCAAGAGCCGTAAAAGTTAACAGCCTTTTTTTTCAGAGGCTATAAATCTGACGTTCAAACCTAGCCGACGGCTCTTGCCCTGTGGAAAATACACAATCTTTTCTTCCAGTGACTTCTAATTTTTTTAAGTAGAAGTTCCTGGGTGAGTTTGACTTTATTGAATGGGGCGTACAGGAGTTGAAATGGATGAGGAACTCAGCTTAGTCGCCATCTCTGTGTATCAGGCATGAAGAAAACAGCCCTTTGGTGCATGAACAAGAGCCTATGATTGCACAAGCACACAGAGCATTTGGCATGCTCCTTTCAAAGTCCTCCTTCTTCATGTTTAAATTAAAGTGCCTTGATAATTCTTTGCTCTGTAAAATGCAAAGTAGTATTAAACTGATCAAATGGACGTGTATATTAAATTGTAAACATGCTTTGTTGTCATGATGGAGTGACTCATGAATAGGACTCCCAGACACTGCTATTATTTTGGATTTTTATATATATATATGTGTGTGTGTATGTATGCGTGTTCTTCATTCTTGAGAGTTTATGCGCTGCAGTTTTCTAAAGGAGTTGATAGCTGTTTGCATGCAGGAGTTAAATCCAGTAATTTTGACTACAGAAATCTACTATTTTTTTATCCACCTGGCAGCTATTTTGACTACTTGCAGTGTATGGTTTTATGTGCAATTGAATGTATCATGTTTAGTGTTCTTCAAACATCCTCTCTTCCTGCTCCCACGACCTCTTTGAGATTAATGGAACTAAAAGTCGTTTAATAAGTAAATAATTTAAGGAGGATTTAGTGACTTGAGCAAAGAGTAATTCTTCCTGCTCTGATGCTCCTCCTACTCATGGCAAGAGTAGCCAGCATTTAACTTCAGCTGATAAACTGATCAAGCTGTGAAAATAGTTTGTTTCAGTGGGAGAAATGTTACTTCAGCGTAGGCACACCGCTTTAGGAGTGAGATTTTCCTGTAATAGTGTTTTAAGACTGCTTCCTTCCCTGATGAGCCTAGCAAAAATTAAGGTTACTTAAAGATAAATAGAAGATTTTGTTCCTCCTGAGGGATAACTTTTAAAGAGAGAAGGGGCCTGCTTAGCCCAATAATTGCACCTTTAAATAACTCACCATTTTAAGCTAGCTCTAATGACAGCCTACCCTTAACACCTTCCAACAACTTGTTTCTCCACAGGTTTCTGTTACAGCTACGAAGCTGACCTCCCAAAGCACGTCAGAAAGGGCACGTAACTGCGTCGGTTAGTGAGCTGTTCCATGTCATCTCTTAAACGCTAGGCTACAGCCATAAGTTACGTAAAGGAGTTGGGAGGTTAAAAAAAAGTTTACAGCTGTTTTTGTCCACCCACAAGTACTTTTAGGGGCCTGTGTAACAGAAACCAACCATCTACTCTGATTTTGGCAGAGGCAGAGTCTGAATGGAAGCCTGATGCCAGGTCTGGGAGCGTTTCAGTCTGGGCTGGTCAGGCAAGTGCTCTTGAAAAAATCAAAGCGTGAAGCTGGGTTTTTATCACGTGGCCTCTCTTTAGTTTTCAGACACTGGAATATGGTTGATGTAGACTTTTCAGACAAGCTCCCAGACCTTCAGGTGCACTAGTTTTTCTGTTTTGCGGACAGAGATCTTAATGCCTGCTGATGCTGTTAAGTACCTACATGGAGGGTTAGGACTTGTCAGGAAAACCTGGGTTTGCGGATTCCCATTCCAAGAATCAAGACTTCTCTTTTATCAGAAGTGGTGGAAAAGGATATCCTAACCTACCGAGTCTCTTAGCTTTTTTAGACAGCATTCCTAACCCAAAGCTGTGTACTGGAGGTGGGAAACTGAAGAAGGAACTAGATTGTTGCGTTTTGTTCTCAAGGTGCTCTACAGCACTTATACAGATGTGCTGTATTTGTATTATCACTGCTGTGCCAGAGTTTATTAGAGTGAAATCATGAGCACTTTATAGACCAAGGTCAAGGACAGTTTTTTTTCCCTGCTTTAGCACTTCCTTATTAAGGAAGTTTAGCTGCTTGTGATGATTATCTCTAATGGGGAAAGAGTGTTTTAAATAGTGCACATACCTATGTAAATTGTGGTCAAAGACTTCTGACTCCAACAGTTTTGTTAAGCACATATGAATGGTGGAGCCAACGAAAAGCTGGAAAGTGTTGCAGATGAATGACAAGTCAAAAAAACCCCCATGAAGGTTCTCAAACTCAATGTATGAGAAACATTGCAGCAATCCCCACAAGGTACACTCGTTTCTCTAGCAGGTAAGCTCTAATACTTTTGCAAAAATTCTTTTGCTTTCTGTCATAGTGCACATTGTCTGCGCACAAGTAGAGACTTCTAAAACTCAGTCTTTTCATAAACCAGGACAAATACGTACTCAAGCGTGGGTAACTCCTAGTTTACACTAAGTAGTCCATTTGAGAAAGCACTGGTTATTTCAAATCCTGGCTAAGGTGACAGTCAAGGCCTCAGGAAGGGCAAAACCAACTTTAGCTACAAGATTTTTAAGCTTGTATACAAGCAGCTGTGAAAGTTAAAAGTTGTGTTCTCTTCTAACTTGCTGTCCTTCCCATAGAAGTCAGATAAGATTGAGATTTGTTTTTTAAATTAAGAAAACCAAGACACTCCTATATTTCACGCTTTTATTAATGCAATTTAAATTAGGCTAGAACCTGCAATTTCCAAATAGGCCACTTTGGGCTATTCATACAGCTCTGTCATAGCAAAAGAGGTACCTTAAATTCATCTGTGAACGAATGATGCCACATGCTGTAATTGTTCAAAACATAGTGCTTCAGTGAAAGTTCAAATATATTTTATACACAGTGATTATGAAAATAGATTTTTTCCATACAATATTTTACTTCTGCCAGCTACAAAATATGATAAAGAAAAATAATTCATTTATTTCTCTAGCCCTAGGAATCTTCTTCTACTGCAACATACACATCACTCTTGGTGAAAGCGATGAGGTGGGAGAAAGGACTCAAAAAATCACACTGAAATATTTCCCTTGAATCTATAGGTGTATTTCACCAAGGATAGGTTGTCCTAAAGCCTGATCAAGAGCCCTGGAAATCTGAAGGAAATAAAATCCCAATTCTGAACCACCTGGTTGTGGGATTTTGAGTCCTGGAAGTTCATGTCACATGCCTGAGTCAACCCAACTTGAAAATAAGGGAGAATCCTGCAATTCCGCCCCCCCGACAAATCATATACTGGTCCTGAACTAATCTTTCTAGATTGATGGCAAAGCAGCATTTTCTGAACAAATACTGAGACAAGACTTCTGTTCAGAGGATTGGAGATCTGCACTGCAAGTAAAAGGCAACCCACTGAAGGAACTGTGGAACTCAAACCACTGCTAACAGTGTCACATTCTGTAAGTTTTAGGAGACATTGGTTCTCAACTTCCAGTAGTAGCTCTGTTCCCTTAGATTCAAGGTTAGTTTTAACTTTGGGGTATTTTAAGTAAGCATCTGAGGTAAAGAGTTCTTGATACCTTTTTTTTGGTATAGTTTCTTCATGTACTACTTTTTGATTGTGTGTAAAATAAATGTTTTGTTAGATGAGAACTAGATTGCCACTACAGTGGAGACGGCTTAATAAATGAAGCGCACCACCACTTGAAGAGATGCTGCGAGGCTTTCTGCACTGCAGAAGTCACAGAGTTCCCTATTTGCTCACAGGTAAAGCAGCTGTGGAGAGGGGACTTTGCCCTGTGCAAGATGCTTTTACAGCCACTTTAAGCAGGCCCAAAGTGGAATACTAAGATCTGGCTGGGAAAAGGGTTACGCCCATGCTTTCAAGGATTCGGTGTACAAGAGTTGCATAGCACACTGAGGGGAAACAGGTGCCACATGTTCATACACTGGAGTAATGACAGGAGGACAGAGAATGTGCTGTGGCCCCACTGCTTATCTCTACTCTGGTGACCATACTGTATTTTGCTATGTACATTTAACTCCCTGCAAAGAATGAAAAATCTACAGGTACTCCAGGTTTGGAGTGGTTAGGACATTTGAAAGCAAGAGAGTTTTTTTACCAGCTGTGATTGATAGTGCGATTTCACACTAATTTGGAAAGCATTAAATAAGCCATCCAATTTCTGAACAGGGGTGTTTTAGTTATGACTGAATCTGCTGTGTAGGCAGATCCCTTCAGTGGAAGCAGCTTCCACTGCACATTTTAGAAGATGATAAAGCTGTTCTATACCTGCCTTTGAACTACTACGAGGCAATATATTACCGATGATGACAGTTAACTACTGTTTTCACCCCAGAAGAGTTCCTGTGGACATCATCTAAACCCACATCTGTCATTTCATACACTGGTGCATGAATGAAGAAACTAACTGTAAATACACTAGTCTAACTGTAAACCTGAACTTTGTTGCTACTATACATGAAGAGCATTTTCTATTCATATTGCAGCTACAGATTTAATAAATAGAATTGCATATATTGTGCTTTATAAATTAAAATGCATTCCAAAGTGAGGCAATGCTAAACAATGAACCTATTTAATGCTCCCCCCAAAACCGGCCACACACTCTGGTTCTAGAACCAGCCCACTTCCTCACTCTGTTCACAGAGGTAGAAACAGACACTGTTTCTACCTCTTAAACAAAAGCTCCCTCCCCCAAAAGTGATCAAAGAGGAGTTTACGTAGGCACTACTGCAAATAGAAGTTTTCTAATAACCATTACTTCTAACTTAATAAGGGGAGGAGGTGAAGAAAGTCACAATAAATGTTTTGATTCCTTCCTCTTCAGCATGTTCTCTTCCCTATCTGACGCTCTGAGACATGTGCAAAGGTGTCAGCATCTCTTCAAAGATAGCTCCTTTTACGTTAGATCCCCTCAAATTAGCTTCTTGTAGATCACAACCTGACAGATCACAATTCTGAAGGGTAAAAGAAAAATAAATGTTAATTTAATATACCCAGAACTTGGTTCAAAACTTTACCTTAACTACATTTCTACAGAATCCACATGTATTTCCATAAGTAAACTTATAGTCTGTCACTCTAGTTTTAGTTACTTCTTGTAAGAGAGTAGTTCCTTTTCACAGTAACAGCTGAATTTATTTTTAAGTTATTAGACTTACACTCTTTATATCAAATTATCTTCCAGGAGTTACTAATGCTTGCTGAACAGAACTAGAAAGAAGCCACCTCTTGCTATCTCACCAGACGTTACTCTGAATACTTCTCTAGTGCTTGAGGAAGAGCAGCCACATACACAGCTGGCAAAATGAGCTAGTCTGTCTAACTCATAGAGACAGCAGTGTACCACGTGCCACCAGTCAGGTGAGATTCCATCATTACTCTACAAATGATGTCCCAGGATCAAGAACAACAAACCCACCCCACAAACCCAGGCAACTGCAGCATTTCTTTTCAGTGATGGCATGATCTTGCACTAGGAGAGTATTTCCATGCATCACTTTTGAGATGATACAAGCCATTCCTGTGGCTTTGACGTGCTGGCAAATCCAAGACTTTAGACTCCCCCTTCCAAACTGAGGACAGAATGAATTGTGCTTCCTTAGATCATCCGTACATAGCTCACTAAAACTGAAAAGAGACTAATTCACTCTGTCCAGTTTGAAGCTGGAGAACTCGGACAGAAGCCAGCAATCCCCAAAATTTTATCAGTTGGCTAGTTAGTATATAAAATTAATAACTCACCTCCAAATCAGTTCCTGCCAAAGTGGCTCCTCTAAGGTTACAGTTTTTTAGTTTTGCATTTTTCAGTGTTGCCACTCTTAGATTAATTCCTGTCATTTGGCTGCCTTCCATGTCAACACCTTTCAGGTTAGCACCTAAAGCACACAAAGAGTAGTTTTATGAGGAAGAACACTCAGAAACGCAGTAGCTCCAGAATGATGCATTCTCAGAGCGGTGTAAATTGGACAGAGGTCAAGGTAGAACTTGGAATGTAATGGTTATATGGTCACACAGTCCAGTATTTGTGGCCTCTTCTCATGAAAACAGGGATTGTACAAACCACAGCTACAAACCTTTCACCTGCCATAGAGATTCACAAGCACATGGTTCAGTTTCCACAGAGTACTTAACAGGCAAAAACTTCTTACCTTCCAAATTAGCTTTGAGGCCTGATGGATCTTCAAAATTGCACCCTTTTAGAGATGCTCCTTCTGCGTTGGAACACAGCATCTTCACCCCCTGGAGGTTTGCACACTGATAGAGACAGACACGTCACTGAGATTCATAAAAGTGCGAAGATGAACAATACCAAAAATGATCAGAGTATAGTTTCAATTTCTGTTTCGGAAGTGAATCCTATTAAAGCACAACAGCCTTGTTACTGTGAGGAAGGTCTAAGAACTTGCTATACTATTACTTCTCTATCATCAGGAAGGCAGATAATTCTCACCAACTGCCCTTTTTTCCTTTTCTTTACTTATGATAGCTTCAAAAAGCTTCTGAAGTGATCTAACTAGAACAATTGCAGAAAATATTGAAGAACTACATGATTTACACTTATCTGCTTGTTCCAATTCCTCTTCCCTTAAAATAACTGAAGGATAGCCCAGGCATTCCAAGACACAACAATTCTTACATCAAGCACTGATCCAGAGAGGTCAGCTCTTTCAAGATTTGCACAGCACAGGTTGGCATGTGCTAGGTTGCAACGGCTTAGGTTAGCCATCTTGAAGTTTATGTATCGAAGATCTAGACGTGAAAGATCTGCTCCACTGAAATTGAGACCCTAAAAACAAAATAACAAACCCCAAAAAGTTACAGAAGAGAAGGTGTATCTCTGAACGCAAACCAGTTACGAAAACCATGTATACATACATGTGTACATAAACAGACACAGAGGTACAGATATACACACACACACAAGACCATCTATTCTACTACATAAGACAAATGAAATGTAAATGCAAAGCTATCAAGCATTGTCCTTGGTTATGCTAGTGGATTTTCCATTTAAATGGAATAGCTCAATAAATTGCTCCTCCCGGAAACCTTCAACCTAAAGAAGAAAAGTAGCCCAAACAGCACACTTGAATTTCATGTTAAGGTCACTCTGCCACAGCTTGGAATCCAAACTCAATTAAAAAGCAGAGGCGGGGAAGCACACGTCGTTTGAATTTCATGTTGTCACATGATGCTGCAGGATATTTCACCACCAGACACCAACACTACAGATCAAGACAAAGTCTGCATTGTCGCACCTGACATCGCAGCTCAGACTTGGTTGGGGTTGCCAGCAGGA